>NW_026855566.1:315000-382195 GCF_026571515.1 Ruditapes philippinarum
GACAACCGTAAATCACTCTATACAAGATATCAGGGTTTCTGAAAAGCCAACTTTGACATACCATCTACCGACTAATCAAATGAAACATAGTAAATTATACGGAATTTTCTCATATCGTTTTCGACA
The DNA here is from genome assembly GCF_026571515.1 of Ruditapes philippinarum. Taxonomy (NCBI): domain Eukaryota; kingdom Metazoa; phylum Mollusca; class Bivalvia; order Venerida; family Veneridae; genus Ruditapes; species Ruditapes philippinarum. The sequence continues at coordinate 315,127 of NW_026855566.1, forward strand.
GAAGACGTATGGCGTTTTATCTCGAAGGCGAGGAATGGTTTATGGGCAAGAAGCGAACAAGAGAAAAAAATGACACATTACACTGTGAAATTGCTTTTAACTTTCTTTTGTCAACGTTGATAGTGTATTTTATAAGGTGGAGATCTCGTGTTTTTTTTCCTATACTTACATTTTAGTAGAAAAATCTAATTAAAGTATTTCTAATAAATGTCTTAGTTTGGATTTATAGTAAAAATGAAAATAATGTACTTGAATGTGTGTCATAAAAAACGCTTGTAAATATGAAATGATTTTCCTAAGCTGGCTAGAAACACGATCGGTGTTTTTCTGAAAGTGACTATTTATACATTTACAAATATATAACGTTTAGTATGGTACAATATTGTTTCATTATGGAAACGTTTTTATACTTTCATTCTCCTTATATGCATGGTAACCATGGATTGTTTCCGTATAACCATTTTGTCTTTTGAATGCATTTCATCTCTAAACTGGCCGTTGACTTCCCGTTGTGGATTCGAGAACCGAAAGCTTACAAAATGTCTATGGTTCTACTCGGGTGCCCGTTCGTGCCTGATTAAATGTACGGAAAGGCACAGAGGCCTTCCTCCACCAGTAAAGCTGAAAAGTCGCACTATGATCTCTACTGTTTTGGTGCGATGTAAAATCAAGTTAAAACTCTTTTTCATTGGCCACTGAAGTGAAATCAAGTAAAACAAAATATTTCCTATAATTTTAAAGATGTAATTATATAATACAAGTATGTTTTATACATGAACGCAAATCTTTGGATTCATCAGTGTATTATTCATTTTCTATTGCATTTGTAAGTTTGTATTTTTGAAGAATCAGACATAAACTGTGTAGACAAGAGAAGTCCATTTCGGAAACTAGTATAAGAGTATTTGACACACTTTTGCGCGTCAAATATGTTCACAATACACAGGACTATGTCAGAAACAGAATGTTACCCCTAAATGAGCATGTGATTGAAATAATTAACAATGCTATGAACATATGAAGAATTTGTTTACATGTTTCTATTTTCTATTCATTGTCACATATGTCAGCACTATACGTTACTCTGTGTTTATAACCGCACCATTCTTCATATTTACTCTACTTAACAAAAGTTCCAAATTGACCTTTGTTTTTTGTGAATAAAGAATTTGATTTTTACACTTTTGAATACGTTATAAATTTCCTTTATGTCCATACAAATATATTAAAGTCTGGAAAAGAGGGGGTACCTCAAGAGCAATGGAAACAGGTTTAAAACTAAAAATTGCATATTCGGGTTGATTGAGTCTGTTCATGACAAATAAGGAAAAATGTAAGATCTCTCATGCTCCCTAGCACCGGCTAAAGCAGTATTCAAACTAAAGCACAAAAAGTATTGGAATCAATGAACCAAACGAATCAAATAAATATATAACAACGCTGAATGGATGTACAGGGCAACTTTTTTCATAGCTGCCACACTGCACATCAACCACCAACACTTCTCTGATTATTCCGTAAAAACAAAAGGGTTTAGTTGGAACCTTTGTTCACTAAGCAACTATAATCAAAATTCGTTCAACATCAGTTTGAATCTCTTTAATATAAAGGTATTAAGCAATCGCAAGAAAAGCGACAACTCCAAAAACAGCAAACTCTTTGACAAAAAAAGAAGAAGAAGAAAGAAACAGAAATGCTCACAGAAACTCTAGCGTAATGTCAGAAATTTTCTTTTAAATATCTCCGACAATTAAATAGGAAAGATGTCAAAAGCCGGTCTTTAGAAGACGAATCCGCTGTCTGTTTTTCTCCAGACAATTTTTAGATATTTGATCATCTTGTAACTTAATGGAAACAACAAACAATGATTTATTCCACATTTGATTCTTCTTGACATCTCTTGTCCGCAATAACAAGGCAAGATTGGACAAAATATCGGAAAACGTCTCCCGGAGACCAAAACCAGTCACAAAATGTCTCGTCTCCGATCATTCGCAGATAATCCTGGGAATAAAATACCTCTTAATTGATTCCCGCCGTCAGCTGTAAAGCTTCATAACACAAATTGATGACTCTTACTAAAAGAATTGGACATTAATTCCGTGAGGAGTATTGATTGCCATGTCATTTTCAATGAAGGCGATCATGTTGCTATCACAGTGTTTCCGGTTTATGTTCGCCTGTCTCACACACTGACACTCAAAACTTTGCGTCAAATATTTCAGTCAGAGGGAAAATATAAAAAATGTGTTCGCATTGTTGCTAATATAGCATGTGATAAAAAAGTGCTGATGAAGGTTCGTAATGATGCTGTTATGAGAGACTTTATTGACTTATTGACCTTATTCAATCAATCTAATCACCCTTTGTTTTCAGAATCTGTATATGAAAAAGTATGCATATAGGAAGTACAGTCAATCTTGTTTTAAGATACCGCCCAAGGGCTAGTCCGAATTTGGTCTCTTTATACAACGGTCTCTTTATGCGATTAATGCAGACAACATAAAGCGTGTAAGCATTCCTTTCCTGGGTCTATGCATGCAAGAGCCCCTTACCATGCTAAATATCTTTCGGTGCCTTCTTGGTGCCCTACTGGTATGGCTAGATTGTGTCGGGGGCTGCGTTTGTCTTGTTGATTTCTGTTCTCATTTTTGCCCATCTTCGAATTTGGACAAAACTATACATCATGTAAGGGAAAATTTCAGAATTTGTAGACTGAAAAGCGAAAAGTTCAAAATGTGCCGGCTGATTTTGTGATTTTGATCTGCTCTGGTCAAATGGGTATATTCAGTTTCTGCCAGCAGGCTATTAAAGAATAAATAAGAAAACATTTTGAAACATGTTAGAATGTTTAATAGAACATTGAAAAGAATGTCATGTTTTTCCTATTAAAAGGTATAAACAATTTTAAGGTACAGAACCAACTGCCAAAACGAACTAGTTTTAAAAGTGCCAGTTACCCTTAGCTTTTGTGTATCGTTTTTGAAGGAGAAAAAACATGTTATGTATGCAAAATTAGATTATACAACAACGTTGTGCAATAAATATTGTACTGTCTTCAATAAAATAATGGTAACGATTAATTTTTTTTGGGAAAAAAACCCAAACAAACACAAACACATATGTTATCTATGCAAAATTAGATTACACAACAACGTTGTGCAATAATTATTGTAATGTCTTCAATAAAATAATGGTAACGATTAAATAACTAGGCAACATCTTTGGTTTCTAAAAAAACATACACACACACATAACCTAAGTACTTCACAGCTCGTTCTTATGTAGGTATTTTTGTTCTACAAATCTTCAAACGTTAGTATCAGCCAGAGACGACGTCATTACCAGGCTTGTAAGAGACTATGCAAGAGAACAAAGGCATGTAGAAAATGAGAACCGTTTGTGAGATGACACATAGAATGCATAGTATTTGACAGCTGTCTGTATATATTGTTGTTTTGTAACGTAATATTACCGATAATAAATGTCTGGAAATGTGCCTACTATTTCATCTTTGATCACAACAATTGCCCGTGCCGAGGTCGTTTTCTCGTTCTTCGTGAACGCCTGTTTTAAGTACTATTTTCTTAATTAAATTCTGATAATGATTTATTTCTGAAAACCGGTTAATTGGCATGCTCTACATGTGCCGGCATTTAGTTTTACAGTATGATATCTGTATATCTGTATACAATAATGTTACAAACTTGTAGAGGAAGAATCAAGCAATCCGCCAAGGTGATAAAATACAAAATGAAGCCATATGTTATATTATGTAAGCGAAGTTTTGTATTTTTTTACGATGCGTATGTAATTTACATGGAAAGATATGTGTAATAATTATAAAAGCTGGGAAAACGGTGCTTTTGATGTTGACCTGTCAGTTTATGAAGATGTAATTAAATCTCAAGTCGATCGCTTGAAGAACAAAAAAATGCTTGAAGAGGCAGTGTGTGTTTTTGTCGTAGATCTGCACGATATGGTATCGTTATACTACGAATCCATCAATTTTGAGAACTTCATTTAAACGGGCACATCAAAATCTCGTTGCATGCTGTTTTATTCGCAATATTGTAGAATGATTGATGCTTTATGATTTATATTTCTCAGCGTACCCCAACTGAGATCTATCATCGGCGCTTTGAAGTTTTTGGGGGAAGGGTATAAAATACGAGACATTATTCTAGCACTTACATTAAGCGCAGCATGTCAGGAATAAGAATAGCTCATTATGCTTCAATAATTTACCATTTTTACTTAGGAAAAATGTGATTTTAGTATGACATAATACTTGTAGGCAGTAAAAGAACGGTTCCACTTGATAATGCTGTTTTGTTTGCATTTGTTTTATTGGCTGAAATGGTTAATACAAGAACGGAAGGCTATAATCAGTTAGAAATCTGTTTGCCCCCATGGTGTTGTTAATTTTCACTGCCTGGAGCCATGATGATAAATTGGTTTTTATGTATTATCCAATATTTTAGCTAAATGCTTAAATATGCACTTGATATTTTGAAGAAAAACATAAACGTCTGAAAGACTGACTTGGAATGTTATTTTCGTATGAAAATCTTAAATAATGTTTTCATGCAGACAGAGTAAAGAAAAAAAGAGTTTACATTAAATTTCTTAGCATCTATTTTATGTACGTTTTGAAAAAAGAGGTTTTTTTTTTATTTTGATAAAAGGTGCAAAATATTGACGTGGAGTACAAATTATGATAACAATAGATATAGTTCTGAGAAATTCATTTCTACTTGAATTATCATGAGTTATAACACAAATGTTGCCACCAATAATTTACAACAAAAATTAATATGTATAACTTATCTGTATATTATGCGTGAATGACAAAGGCTGACAGAAATAATTAACAATGAGGTAAACATTTGTAATTGTCAGCGGTGTGCGACAAGGGGTTTCCGCCGCTCCGACTCTGTCTTTAAGAAACGCATTTAGCATCGGATGCTGCGTCGCCATATATTTTATAAAGTTTTTTTACTTCTTTAAAATATTCCAAATTTTATAAAATATTTCCATTTTTTGCTTGAATAATGCGCTGTCGTAGTTTATGTGTTTTTCATGCACCCTTGACACTATCAGTCGAGTTCACATCTTCACTCTTCCATTTCTTCCCATTATGTTACTATTTTTTTAAACAAAGGCGTTCGTTCGGATCACCATAAATCTGGCCAGTTGACAGACAGTAATTAAGTAAATGTTAATTTTACATTAGGAAGAGGCAGTTTTGTGCTGTACAAGTCGCCATGGAAACTATAACATGTCATTTCCAGGAAACGGAAACACTAAATCATGCCAAGTTTTAAAGTTTTCTGGTTTCAGCGTTAAAAACGGAAAATATGGCGCATAGAGGTTCCAATAAATTTAATTCGAAAGGAGAAAGTTATAAAACGGACAAAGAATAGCTCTAGAACACGCAAACCAATGCCAAATATAGCAATAAGGATAAAGATGTGTTTCTTAGATAAGAATCACAATTTTTTGTTTCGTTATAATATACCTTTATATTTATATTAATCAATTTAATTCTGAACCCTCGCATTACTGGCACTGGTTTATTTTTTTTTGTAAAACATCTGCTGGATATTGTCAACAGTTTAAGTACATGTGCATACAATTTTAAACACTATCATTATAAATAGAAAAGAAAGACAAAATACAATATCCAATTTGCAGCTTTCCCCCAAACCCCTGTTCCTAACACCCCCTGTCTAGAATTTCCTCCAGGAAGACTCAAGTCTCCTGGGAACGTTTTCCGTGACAACACTTGTAATTTTCTTTAACAGTTATTGACTGCTGGAAAGACCCTGTAACTGAATTTCCCGAGCGTTCATTACGGGAACACGGAGTAACATGTAATTCCCGTCATTTGTTCACGTCAAGCCATTTCCTTCCTGAAACGTTACAATGGATGGCATCCGATTGTGGAACAGCGTTATTGATTGATCGATGTGCATGCTAATAGTCACTCTTAAATCTTAGATTAACTAATATAAACAAGCACGAGTCATACGTGACAGTACCTTCAAATGGAGTCTATTTTTAGAATATTCCATTTCATCGAATAGAACCGAAAATTATAAAAACGAAAACGCATACAAAATTATACCGGAAACATAGTTACAAATGAACTTTACATTTTTACATTGATATGCCTGAGCGGAGAACAATCATCAGTCATACACTAACGTTATCTTTAATAGGATGGGGTTATTTATTTATAAAGGCGAATTTTGTTTTGCTAAGTCATGTATACAGTTATCTCTTTATCACCGACCAATTAACCTTCTAGACCAGCAAAGGTTAAGTAGGCATGGGCACCTTTCCTGATATTTCCTCCACCCACTTTGTGTGTGGCAATTTAACTCGAGTTTTGGCCTCTTTCAGTGCTTTACCATCCAACATGTAATTAAAATTCTTTGTAATCCGACAGTCTTATAATCATGTAACTTAAATCTTTAATGTGTTTTCTTCTTTGTCTCGATTTAATGAAGTGATAAGAAGGTGTATATCTTTTCTCCAGTTTTCGGCGCTTTGTGGTCATAATAGATCGATCGCCGTCAATAAACGCTCGTTTCTCTTAACACGATTTATGACCCGTTCCGCGGTTATGTTCTACACATCATAGGACTTAGGTTTTAAATTTTCAATATTTCTATTCAACGATGAAAAATAATTGTTCTTTTTGTAATATATGACGGCTTTGCTTTATCTTTCATCTATGGTCATAAAATATAAATTTAAATACATGATATGTTCTCCTGACGTCTAGTTACCATGGGAGCTTGATTGATCACGTGCGTTTAGTAAAACATGTTTTAGTATGACTGATAAAGTTAAAACATTAATGTGGAAGAACTACTTTGATTATTTTAAGCAAAAGAAATTTAACTTTAAATGGAATAATAAGACATGTTTACGTACATTAGCTCAATCATCAACAAACGGTGTGCAAACAGCAAAATGCATAAAATTTGTTGCTCGTAGAATTCACTCTTTTTCCTTTGAAAAGAATTGTACTATGTTTGCAATGTATATTTTTACATGCATCCAGTATGTAGAGGTATTAACCGGAAATTGGCAGAATTCATACAAAACATTAGCCGTCCAAGCCTTGCAGATGGCCCAGCATTTATTTATTTTTGGCCAGAATAAATCTAGAACATTGTAGCTTTTCTTGCAATGTAATATCCATTTATATTTTATCTAAACGACGTTTAATGTAATTGTTTCTTGTTTATTTACAGTAGGAAAAATTACGATTGTTATACATTTAGTTATAAATAAAAGAGAAATATAAAGTTCGTTTATCTCATTTTTTCTCATCTTAAATTTTCACATTAGGAACTCCATCATAACAAAACTAATTACATTGTTATGACGTGTCCATTTTTCATCCATCTACACTGGTTATATGTTTCTGACATCAAATTCACTTTATTTCTCCACTTTGACAACCAATCATCTTCCGTTGGCAAAACTGTCGTTTTCGCTTTTATCACATGGCGCCTGAAAGACTTGTGTATGTCGTCTGCTAGCCTTTGAGGGATTGTTTGAAATATTGGAGGAGAATAACCATTTATTCCAGTTAACATTCTTTTCTCATCATTTTGAATATTTATTTTTTTCTTGTTAAATTGATAAAAAAGTTCTTTTTAAGGAAAAGAGAAAACTGAATTTCTCCGATTTTTAAAGACAATCAGACCTAGCGTCAGATACAGTGATATTTGTAAACTATAACTTGTAGTACCTATTATTCATCAAGTGAAATAATTACTTAATAGACTAAAAAATAAGTTTAATTTCTGGTTAAAATTGTTTCGTCGACAATCATTTTAGAACAATAAGTCATTCGAATTTTGAAACGATGAATTCATACTCGTTTTTTTTTTTCTTCTTCTTTTCTCTGTTATTAAAGCTACAACTTTATCAAATTAATATTATTTTCTTCCGTTCATTTTTTTAATGTTTCTGGATGAGATAAAAGTAGCCGTATTCTATTTAACTTAATATGTTACGCAATTATTAATTTACTTGACATTTTATGTTATTATTTTTTGTGTAAAACTATTCCCCTTTATGTGCGACACTGTAAAACAGTAAAAATATTTTTTTTCTATAAAAGCAAAAATAGAAATTAAATGAAACAACGTTTTGATCGCAGTGACATGTAGTTGCAATAGAGCGCGAGAAAATAAATTCTCACTTTCTGTTTTTTATATGTCGTCAGCTAAATGGGTGATCTAAAGAAGGCAATCCCTATGCGAAATAAAACACATTCAGTTTTACACGATACCTATAAACTTGTCATCATAAACAGGAGATTTTGACAGGAACGCTATAACATGTCACAGTCCAGCGGTCCCGTCACGTTCTTTTAATGTCGTCTGCAAAATTTCAAAGTAATATTTTTCTGTTTAATGGAGGTCTCCTTTAAAGTTAATACCCCAAAAGGGGAATAATTATCTATATTAATACTTGTTCTCCATTTATTATCAATTTTAGTTATTTTATAACCAGTTTATGAATAAGCCATATGCAGCTCTGATGTAGGGCAGGGGGTTGATTTGATCCGTACATTTTTTATAAGTTTTCGCCTGAGCAAAAAAGCTTTTTATCCTAATTGGTAATGATAAAAATACCGTATTTTTATGTCCTTCTGCAAAGATATAATAACAACAATCGCTTTTAGATCATTCTTTGATGTATGGCTGTTCTTTCAGGGTGAAATATTATTAATTATATCAATATATTAATTTTTAGACAATTAAATTTATGAATTAATCATGTACCTTTTTTTAAAAAAAGTATCTTTTTCATGTGAAGCATAAATCTTAAAATAGATATATGATCAAACCGGATTCGGGAACTACTTTCTGTAATTGCCCGTGTGATATCAAAAAAAAAAACTTTTGAAGTAAGGAAAGGTGCATTTTCACAGTAATAAAAAATAAATTAAATTGTTTACAGTCATTATTAAAAGAAAAGAAAAACATTTTAAGTCCCAAATGTATTCCAATTATTTTCTCTTCTAGGGAGGCTTCAATAAATATCATTCAATAAATAACAACTTTTGATTTTATTGATAATTTATTTTATGCTTATTTAAATAAATTATTCAGTATCAACAAATATATATGTCTTTAAAATCCACAACGATTTTCTACTATATTGAGAGTTATTACAGAAAATGATACAAATTTAATTTAATATCATCGTCACACAGTTACATTGCAATAATATTATTATAAAAAGAACTCGGGAGTCCCCTGGACACACCTATCTTCTATTTCATTAACAAAATATTCACATATATAAACAATTATGCCAATTATCTAATTTTATTGAATTGTATGCAATTGAAATAAATTACAATAAATATACTGGAGACTGTTTTTAAATTCCAGGAATAGCACATTAGAAAAAGCACTTTTAAAACAAACAGAATTTATTTATGAGCGTTTATCACAAATTGAGCGTTTAAAAATCTCTACTGTTAAGGCACAGCTGCCGCCCCTATTCTTTGGGCATATAAACTATATGGTGAATAGTAAGGTCCAAGTGATGACAACGATTGCTGAGAAGGAATTCCAGTTGGCATATTAGACAACGCCGGTTTGTAGGGATGATAGCGATTAGAAAGTGCACTTCCGCTCAGCGGACTGATACTTGTTGGATACATTCTTCTCAATGTCTCTGGGCTTATATTTCCACTGGAGCCCAAATATCCTGAAAGTCCAGGAGGTAAGTCTGAGGGTGTGGGTATTGATAACCCAAGGGAGCCATAGGCACTTAGTGCAGATTCCCCACCGGAAGTGTGTGTCCTTAAATGTTGTAATAATTCCTCTGACGAATTAAAACGTTTACCACAATAGTCACTACCCATCATCCAGTTACATACATGCTGTTGACCTTGTTGTGTCAAAAGATTTTGAGCATACAAATTATGTAAATGGGTAAGTCCAACAGCAGCTGACGAAGGCACACTGAATGGTGAATGTAAATGATTCGACCCTGGAAGGCCGAACATACCTAATCCTTGTAATGCCTTTTCATGTGAACACTGAGCACAACCGGGAGAAGAACACTGAGATAAATGTGAATTTTGAGATGCTGCAGAAACACAGTTTGTACAGTAAGGATCCTTGCATGCTGATGGCGCTGTCGGATTTCTCATTCTAGCATACTGCATGTATTGAGATAAAGCCGCTGAGGACCCGGACTTTAAAGCTGCTTGGTGGGCAGCTAGAGCATGCGCAGAGGCAAGACTGTAGCTAGTATGTCCTTGAAGACCATACGGGTAGCCAGCAGCAACTAAAGTCTCTACTGACGGCTGCATTCCCCCTGGAAATGGAATATTTGGTAAACTAAACGGCCCATATGGTAATCCTTGGTATAACGAATGTTGGTGTTTAGCGTCTTGATATGGAGAACTGTCTCGTCTTATTGGCGAATCCGACCTTTGACTCTTTGCTGGCGGAGAATATTTTGAATCATGCAATTCCTTTGTATGTTCATTTGTTTTAGGTCGGGGGCTTGCCCTGTCAATATTTGGTTTTAATCCAGACGCCGATGAGGACGATGACCTAGGTCTTGTTATGACCTGTGGTGATTTTCTTTCATTGTCATTGTATTTTCCCTCGTCCTTTGTTTTATGAGAGTCCGTCTGACATTTTTCCGGTTTCGGACTCGAGGTTGAGATTGGGTAAAAATTTGAAATACCCTTCGTGTCATTTCGACTTGTACGTTGAGTGTTCGAAGAATTGCGACCATCTTTTTCTGCTAAGGGGGTTGTTGCTTTACTATCAGGTTCACTTCCAACGGGAGACACTTTTCCCACTGACTCTTTCCTTTCAAGCGGCGGTATGATCGACTTGGATGGAGGATCCTTTCCAATACTACTACAAGTTTGCGCAAGAAGTGCAAGGGGGCTATTTTTAGCGTCAAGCTGAAAAAAGATAAAGTACATCATTTCAGTTGACAGTACAATATAAACTCGTTAAAAAAACTTATATTATCTATATCTCCCGGAAACAGATGGTTTGAAACAAGTGCGTGTAGACATTTTCTAAGTACCTGCTGTTGCGTGATTTTACATTTCGAAAGTGTCAAAATGTTAAGAGCTAACTAAATGAAGCAACAAGTTATTGAAACAAATGAGTCTATATCTAATCAAGATTCATCTTCGAATAAAAAGAAACCCATCCAATGACTGGCAATGAAGGATATTCTCTGTCTAAATTGTCAATTACATTACAACAAGTCTCTCTTTTCTCATCATCCATTGAAATTCAGCATGTTTCATCGTCAGAGTTATAGAATCTCGTTTTTCAGTCAATATTGAGAATCTAATTTGTCCCTAATTTGTTTGGACTTGTACCGTAAGTACGTATTGATTTAGATTTTCTCTTTTCCGATATAGCTCTATAAACAACGATACAGAGCGGTGCGGCAGTCGTTAAAGGGGTGACTTTGTTATCAGACTGGGAAACTTCTAAATAATTTGACAATAAACTTGAATCTTGTCTAGAGACTACATTTGTGATTTAATATAACCATGTGAGATATCTTTTATAGAATAAACACCCATTTTAAGTCAGTTCCAGACACGGCTCAGAAATGAAAAAGGCAAAAAGGTAAGGGTTAAGCGACCTATTTCGATGTTAATACTAGTATGCTGATTACCATTAGTTAAATGCATCTTAAAACTTAAAACTGGGTTAATAAATGTCTAAATGTTACTCACTGTTGTTGGAAGGGGCTGTAAGTAATCCGGCGGCAAGTACTGTGAAGCCGACGACGACAACATTTTCATTGATTCGTATCGATCCATAACTGGCATTTTGTCACAAACACATATATATCCAAATCTTTTGTATAATCAAGTCCAAAACTTTAACTAAATTTCATATCTCAAAACAAACGCTGTGTTGAGAAGTGTATTACACAAAATGGCGTTATATTATAATAGCTGACAGCTTTGATAGAAGTTATGTATCACCGAGACAGAAACAGCTGTCAATCAAACTACGATCCTTTTCTTTTGAGATTTTCTTCGCTATGCCGCCCATATAGTCACTATTTCAAACACACTCAACATTGTACATAGCGCATTTACGCAGGAAGGATGTACTTCCGACAAGCGAGCAATATGTTTGTGACAACCCTTTCTATTGGATAATAGAGCAAAACTTCAGCTAATGGGAGGCGGAGACATAAGGCGGTCTTATTTACCCAATCAAATGATTCGATAGTGAATATGACCGCTCTTAGTCAGCCGTGTTATAATAAAGCATCATTAATCTTTTCAAAAGCTCTTCTGTCAATCAGAACTAATTTATACGATGGTTTTGCGATGATGTAGTTGCAATAAATATAAAAATGAAAAGATAAATGTCGGTTGAAGTGACAATAGGCGACTTAAACATAGCAGGGACAAAACACATCCAGGAAAAAATCTTATTATATGACGGTATTGTTGCATGTTTACTTTTAAGGAGAAGAACAACATTGAGAAATAGGACAAAAAATATACCTTTAGTCCTGTTGGGTCCAGCACACTTTGATATGACTAAATCACACGGCGATATAGTTGACAAGAAGTCTGAATTTCTTTAAAACTCTTAACTCGCCCTTAGCATGAAAGATTTATAGAGTTAAAAACGACAAGAAAAGTGACTTTTAAATGAGAAACATTTGTACCAGATCTTGCCAGTTCTAATCTTAATGATTCCAGTCTTTGCTTGGCGCCCCCTTGTGACCGTGAACAACTTAATGCACCAGTTCTTCTAGTCTTTGAGATGACCAGTAAACTTTTAACGGTCAATTAAAGACAATAGCCGTTTAATGGTTTGATAAAGCTTAAATTTAAATAACTTGATAACCCCAACGACGATGCTGCCCAGATACGTGTGTAAAGTCGGCATTTTTTTTTCAAAGAAAAGCAATTATCAGATACCTTTTTCACTTGAAACGCGTTGCAAAACTTTCAAAAACCAAGGGCGGCATACTTGCTTTACGGATATGTATCAATCACTCTGGTTAGTGTAAAGGTGTTTATGTAGAGATTAAGATTGACGTGTCGAAAGGCTTCCTGTCTTAAGTTTGACAGATTGAACAATTAAGCGGTAACTTCAAAAGAAACCGGCAATATTCTTATCAGTAATGGTAAATACCTCGTGTAATTCTATCTTAGAAGAGCGGAATGAACAATCACGAGCCTCGGGAAAATGTTGTAAAGGGCGGCGAAGAGCGGGGTCAGGTTACACATGTAAATTCACAGAAAAAATAAGAACATATTTATGTATTATGCAAAAATGACAAGGCGCAAATAGTAGTACATTAGCGATTTTAATAGAATGTAATGACTGTTGGGCTGAGATTATTTTTCTATTAATTTAATTTGAGACACTTTGTTCTGCATGATTTCTAGTCAAGCAAATATTGAAAAAAATAATGTTCTTTTTAAGTATTTATTATAATATTAAATATCACTGATAAAAAGCACTTTTGTTAACATGAAGACAATATAAGACAAAAATTACACTTACGCTACATTTCATAATTTTTTAATAAAAAAATTATTACAAGTAAATTACACACATTTTTTGCTGTTGGCGGTATATTAAAAGAAAGGAGTAATTTTAACCAAAAAGAAAGAGTTTTTTTCTAAAACCATTTGCCAACAATTGAACATAATTAAACATTTAGTTAATTTCCATTATATATATAATGCACAAGAACGATGTCAAGACTAAATTACCTTGACATTACTTGCAGTATTTGCCATCGCTTTAATACATGTAATATATCACAGTTTAGAAAAAAAAAGTTGTATTCAAAAGTTACCAATGTGAAAGAGGCAACGAAATTGCCTGAATCCATACAGATTTTATGAATAATTTTACGATTTGTGCACATTTTAGTGATCGATTTAACACGGCTGTCAGTTTTGTGTCTCGGATGGTTAACAGGCCGGAATAAGATGCTGTGGAATTTAATAAGGCGACCAGTGCTTGCTATTGTCAAATTAATAGAATACATTTGAGCAGTCTCAAAGACTATAATTCAATGATTGACGTGCATGCTGGGCCGGTAGAAACCGATTATTGGAGTGTATGTAAGTGTCAAGAGAGAAAATAGCGATCAGTGACTGAAGCTGTAAGCGTATGTCACATGGCCGACACTGATCAAAGCAAGGCGGCAGGGGGTTGACGGGCATTTGCGCAACTCATTATACTCCATTTAACTTGCCTGTCAGTCACTTACTGTTCCAATGAATGCAAGGAAACACCAGCAAAAAACAGAGAAATAACGAGTAACATGGTGATTTTCTCTCGAAGTTTTGAACCATCCTAAACACGCTGGGTCGCTGAATCATACATAATCTAAATTCGTGATCGGACTTAATGAAATAAGTTGTTAATATATCAATTTTTGACATTTTAATGGGTGGTATAAGAGAACATGAAATGGTTTTAAAATTATCAAAATAAGTGTGTGTTTTTTCTCCTCTGTCTGCATAATTTGGGCCATTGGGGACATTTTACTGCAAGTGAACTCGGATAATCACGTGTCACCCTGACCACTGTACTTGATTATAAAGTCAAATGTCTACTTGTTATTCAAAGTTACATTTAAACCGGGGAAAGTCAAATTCATTGAAGAAGTAAAATTATAATTTATTTCCGACACCTGTCACTGTAAACAAGCAAACATGAGCACTCCGTCTCCAAAACACAATCTATTAGACAAACTCTCTTTGAAGCGGCTTTGTATTTTACAGAACTACTAATTCTGGCTTAAACCTATGTTTACACTTATGCCCTTTGATGTTAAAAGACTATAAAGCAGCGGCATATACACACGGAGATCAAAAATCCATTTTCTTGGGTGAAAAGTTTCGTGAAACTGCGCACAAAAGATATCCGTTTGGCAAATGGATATGATTTAGCCAGCCGCCCACCTTGTGTGTGTAACTGGGGCTGAAAAACACATTAACAAAGCTATCAATCATGATCAAAGAAACGCTTGAAGCTGTCAATCATTACTTTTAGACTTTGAAAAGTAGTCCCTCATTAAAATGGTTCTGTTCACAACCTTCGGAGAATGTAGCATTTACTTTGCCTAGCTCTTATAATACAATGCTATATATTTACATAGTTTCGAATATATTCGTGTAAACAAACAGTTATATTTCCATTTAGTTGAAAATTAATTTACTATTCAAAGAACACCTTCTTGTGTAACTATGAAATATATTTGGAAAGAAAGTAATTTTTATAGTTATCTAGTGAACAGTGGAAGTATACTAAAATAGAAAAAAGAGTCCCTAAATAACGCAAAATATGGTAATGTCTATCAGTCTTTAACATTAATTGTTTCTATACAGTTCTTTTACATTTATGCTCTTTAAACTATATCATGTTCATATTGTAACTGTTGAATGTAAGCATTTTGTTTTAATTGTTTTTATTAAAATCATGTTATATTCATACTGTTTACAATAGATTGTTTTCATTTAAGTTGTTTTATTTATACATCTTACAATGCATTTTGTAACTTAAGAAATGTGCTATCTTACTTCTTACAACAATCAATCAAGAAATGTTCCGTTTTTCTCCTTACAATATATTGTTTAAATTCAAGTTCTTTTCCATTTATACCCCTTACAATACATTGTTTTCATTCCAGTTCTGTCTCCAATTTATATCCCTTACAATACATTGTTTTCATTCAAGTTCTGTTCAATTTATACCCCTTACAATACATTGTTTTCATTCAAGTTCTGTTCAATTTATACCCCTTACAATACATTGTTTTCATTCAAGTTCTGTTCAATTTATACCCCTTACAATACATTGTTTTCATTCAAGTTCTGTTCAATTTATACCACTTACAATACATCGTTTTCATTTCAGATATGTTATATCTGTACTCTTTTCATTCAAATCATATATACATATATATTGTTTTACAAGACATTAATTTCAACCTTTTTATCGTTAGAATGCTTCTACCATTTCATTGTTTTCATACAGTTCTATCATACTAATGTTTTAAACCTTTTTAATACATATTGATTTCATACAAATTCTGTCTTTATGACTTAATACTGCATTGCTTTTATTCAAGTTCTCTTCCATTTATGTCATACAGCATTGTCTTCATACAAGTTTTATTTTATTTGTGCTCTTTACAATACATTGTTTTCATATTTGTTATCGTCCTCTTTCATATTAAAGGAACTCCACCGAGGTCCAAAAAGCCTAAAAACATAAAAATTGAATTTCTTACAAAGATCAGTTGATACGCTTAAAACAGAAATATATGCAAAAGATAATTAAGAAATTTACTCAGAATTAAATTGAAAATCTTATCTGTGCTATTATAAGCCCGATTTTAGTGAAAAGCGTCGAAACGTTTTTCATTTTTGGTCATTCTCCGCAGTGAGAATGATTATTTTGGGGAAAAAAAACAGAGTGAGCGAATGTTTTGGAATACGTACAAAGAGGTTTAGGGTTTAATGAATCATTTCCATAAATGTTGTATTAGTACATTATAATGTTTCATTGATTGTACAATTAACAATGCCCTTTATTGCATAGTTTATGTAAATGGCGTATGAATGCAATTCTTCAACATAAATCATTTTTCTATTGGCACTGTGCTTTATAGCATATTGTTTTTTTTTAGACTTTCGTTGTCTTGCACGTTGAATGAATACATAGAATGTCCACATACAGTGTTGTATTTGTTTAAATACAAATAAAATGTATGTTTTTGTTAATATGTTATGAATATATTGGTAGCCATGCTCCATCTGTATAGATGCGTCATATATTTTCTTACAATACTCGTACAGTGCCTATTCAAATATATTATGCAGGCATACTACAATTATACAATATATCGTTAAATACTGTTTTAATTAAAATGTATTGCTTAGGGATTGGTTGCTTGTTACATTGGTTATATCGTCAGTTCATTAGTATACCAGCAACCGGTTTCTTGTCCTTTTTGTGGCTGAGGGGTTTCCTTTAAGGGTTGAGACATCAGAATTGCAGCTTTATCCCTGGCATTTGGAACAATCGTACTTAGCTGTCACAGTGTAATAACTCGACAACCGCACATCAGTACCACACATACAGTTGGTTTATGGCGTTTTCTCATGTGTCATTTCGGTATAATTTCATTGCAATTCAATGATTCAAATTCATTTGATGTAAACCATGTACCGGATCAAAGTGTCATAAAACCTGAAAACCCTGACTTTAGCATTATTATTTTTAATTGGTTTTATATTAAAAGAGTGATTTCGGGAGTATAAAAATCCTGAGCTTCAGGAACATGCCTGAATACTTGTACCCATATAGTACGCTCTATCAATATAAAGTTCTATATATCTTGTGCTCCTTATAACTGTTTGAATGCTGATGACAATAATGACTTGATTATGCCACCATGACCCACCAGTATGCCACCACAGCTAACCAATATGCCACAACAGTCAACCATTATGCGACAACGGCCGACCAGTATGCGACCATGTCCAACAAGTATGTGACCACTGCCAACCAGTGTGCGACTATGGCCCACCAGTATGTCACCACGGCCGACCAATATTGCGACAATGCCCAGCAGTATGCGACCACGGCCAACCAATATGCTACCACGGCATACCAGCGTGCCACCACGGCCAAGCAGTATGCCACCACGGCCAACCAGTATGCCATCACGGCCCACCACAGCCAACCAGTATGCCACCACGGCCAACCAGCATGCCACCATGGCCAACCAGTATGCCACCATAGCCGACCAGTATGCCACCATGGCCAACCAGTATGCCACCATGCCGACCAATATGCCATCATGACAGTCCAGTATGCCACAACGGCCAACCAGTATGCCAACACGGGCAATCATTTTGAAGCAGGCATATCCAGTTGGTTGCTTAATTTCAATATTTTGATGTGCCACCTAAATAATTTCGAGGTTTTCGTCATTGAATTTTGACTATTCTTCCATGATATAGAAAAAGGCCACATAAAGAGTATTTTCTTGTGACAACGGCATATTTTATTGCAATCTCCTCTTCAGATGCATCAATACTTTGACGAAAAGCATGACGTTTGCTATCATATGTTGTTGACAACCGTTGATTTTTTTCTAATTTGTTATAACAAATACTATTAAAGTATACTATTTACGATCATTTAATACTCTTAATGTAGTACCATATTACAGTCCTTAAAACATTTTACATATTTTACTTTTCTGATGTTTCATGTTAATAACAGTATAAATATCTAATATTGTAACTCGGCCTGGTTTGTAAATCATCGTGTCCAACTGGAATCACGTGACCTTTTTTCGGTTTTCGGCGATATCTTATTTCTACAACATATCTGAAAGTAGTTCCCAGTTTGCAGGCGATAATAACGTCAGATTTATTGGGCTCACACACATCAAAACTTCTTTGCTACACTTTAATAATGTCGGCAAAGATTTCAAAATGTCCAATATAACAGTCATTTTTCATCGCTCTCATGCTTTCGTCTGTCATTTATGTTGTTGTAAACCTCTTCAGTACGACATTGAAAGCCTTAAACGTATTTACAACGCATCAATCACGGGTAGCTCTCACAGAGTTACAGCTTTGATGTTGATAAAAACTGTCAAAAGTCGAAATGTATTAGACTTAATGTTATCAGGTCTCGATTTGACTACCAGGGTGCGTAGTTAAGATGGTATGAACGTATATAATGTAGAACTTTCCCTTCCGTTAATGTGAAATGATGGTTTCCCGTTGTGTACACATTTACTTTGATTTATGTACCTACGGTTTAAGTGAAAAATACATAATGCGTACTTTTTATCTATGCTTTTGAAAATTGGAAAAGATAAAATCGTTGTTTACAACTTTGTTTGAAGCCAAAATTTGCATTAAATACAAATGTATTTCAGCGCGCCAGTTCTCATTTTGTACAAACCATGATAATTAAAAAAATGGGTTTGTAACTATCAAAATGGAAAACATGAAATGATTTAATAGTTTTTTAATTTTCTGCAATTTTTAATATATCTTTTAACACAATTATTTAACAAATATAAACGAGTTTTTTGTTAAGAAAAATGAAAGAAGAAAATGAAAAAAAAATCTTGAATAGAAATAAATACTTAAATAATAATTGAAATATTATATTATCATGGAAAACAGTAAAATATGATATACTGGATTACAAATAAACAAAACAAATGTATTGTTAATAAAGGAACATATATACGTGAAAAACGAATGTATTGTTAGAAAAGAAACAAAAGTAATCTAAAAAAGAAAAAAGAAAAAAAATACATAAAATACTACCCATGAATATTGCAAATAAACGGATAGATATATTGGTAATTAACGAACAAAATTACTGTAAATAAACGAACAATAAATTTTATTAACGGAAAACATTGTATTTTAAAGCAACAGAGTTGCATTTCATCAAAAGCATTTTCGGATTATAATTATTGCAACAATTTAAGTATATATCAAAGAGGGTTAAATTTACAAAATGTTCCTTCTCTGTTCGTAAAAAATAGATATACATTTGAAATGATACTAGTTTAACAAGTTTTTTCCCACTACTTATTAACAAAATTTATTTCTAAAAAATTTCTAACATAATGAACAGTACAAAGTACACACAAATGTATTTACAGAGAGATTCAAAATTGAAACAAAACAAAAATGTATACATAAACTAATAAGTATACTTTATATGTTATCTATCAGAATAGAGGAGAAAGCTCGAAGCTTATAAGCCCCGTTTCTGACTATCGTGAAAAGCTGCTATGATGGTGTAATAGTAACCAACACCCACACCCCTGTGTTTAATTTTTACACGTATTGCTTATACGTACCCTGTCAGAGATGACTGACGGAGGGTTTGAACTTGTATCTGACTTTCTTGAACTTATGCACCTGTGTTTGTGTCTACTTTTATTGTATTATAATATTTAACTTAATTTGTTATTAACTTTACGTGAGAACAGGTTTTTTACCCAGATGTACTTTCAGCTGGTAACTGACCGCAGGAATTTAAAAATTTGAAAAAATAACATACAAACATAGACAAAAACTGTAGCGGATTATCCACGATGGTGTAAATAATGATTTAATCCCATGCCGTTAATAACAGATTATCGTTTTGTTCTAAAGAATAATGCGCAGCATATTGACATTTATCCATATGGTTTAAGCCTACTTGTGTCCATATATTATTAAATAAGCAACACGCACCTATTTTAAATTGCGATTAACATCACAAAGTTTGAGATAAAAGGTTTAGTCAGGATTATCTCTATTTTAAATGACAAAGAAAACGATTAATATTTTAATTTGTTTACGAAAAAATTCTGTTCAATAGACCAGTGACTTTTTAGCATTTAGTAAGCGGACTTACATTGACCGTTTAAAAGTAAATGACGTCAATAAAAATATGCACTAATCAAAGTACTTTAAGTACTACTAAGTATTTCATTTTTTTTCACTGATAACTTTATGTTTATGTCATTACGGCATGCATAACCAATAGTTTTAATGTATTTGATACCATCGACGGTTGGTAACGTATACTTGGTTTTACTTGTTTTTCAATGTCCAATTTTTGTTGTACTATCGACACAAAGTTACATAGAATCAATCATTATTTTCTTACTAACTGCTCGGAGATGGTTGTCGAACATTATGACAATATTACCACCCTTTATTTTATCAAAGTCACACTTTGTCATATCTCAACTAGAAGATGATTACCTAACAAATCATTAGCATGATGGGTCCTGTCATAGCCAACAATATACAGGTGTTTCTTATAATGTGAAATGTCAACCGGAGACAGAAATACAGCGTCTCCTGACTGTCCTCAGACTTAAAGGGAGATAAATCCATCATCTTCGCTTTATTAATCATTCAGTAGACACGTTAACACCGTTATGATATATGTTAACATTATAGTTTTCACACTTTTGAGGTTCCTGTTTGTCGGACATGCAGGCATATGATTTATGACAGTAATGTTAACATTAATTGGTGTGCTCTCACATTTAACAGGTTGTTGTCATCGTCAAATTGTTTACTTCAGGTGCTTCAGTGTAACATTGAGAAAAATAAAAATGAAAATGTACTGAAAAAATAGGGCTATTTCCGCGCAGCTTCAGTGTTACCATTAATTTTTGTTTTAAGAAGAAAAAGTAAAAAAAAACATACTGAAAAGACAGTATTAGATTTATGTCAGTTTCATTACTAGATTTATGTCAGTTTCATTACTAGATTTATGTCACTTTCAAATAAAATACAATATTTTTAAACATGAAATACAAGTCAAACAGTGTTTTTTAGATAATTCATTAACATATTTTTTCCTATTAACTTTGTTTATAATTTAAAGCTGTTTCTTTAAACTGTTGAACTGTTTTCCGTTAGATTTATTACAATATAATCTAATAATTGAAAATCTACCTGTCTATTCACCAAAATTAGAACAATACAATATTTAAATATATTAAAGGATTGTAGTTAGATCTATATTATACAAACAATCAACGTTAGAAATTTACGTATCATTAGAAGAAGTTCAGTCAGAAAAGATAATAAATAACAAAGTGACAACAATAGGACATTAAAAAGTTCGAGTCAAACTTTATATACTGATTTTACTTTTATGCGGCCCATGACATTTTAAAATCAGACCTAGGGGGATTATTTCGTATTCCGAATGAAGTTGATCCCTGTTCCAGCAAGATAAGACTGATAATATTTTGGTCTCTGTCCCGGCAATATCATACTCAAGACCATTAATTATTGTTTTAAGAAGAAAAAGTAAAAAAAAAAACATACTGAAAAGACAGTATTAGATTTATGTCAGTTTCATTACTAGATTTATGTCAGTTTCATTACTAGATTTATGTCACTTTCAAATAAAATACAATATTTCTAAACATGAAATCGAAGTCAAACAGTTTGTTTTTTAGATAATTCATTAACATATTTTTTCCTATGATCTTTGTATATAATAAAACGCTGTTTCTTTAAACTGTTGAACTGTTTTCCGTTAGATTTATTACACTATAATCTAATAATTGAAAATCTACCTGTCTATTCACCAAAATTAGAACAATACAATATTTAAATATATTAAAGGATTGTAGTTAGATCTATATTATACAAAAAATCAACGTTAGAAACTTACGTATCATTAGAAGAAGTCCAGTCAGAAAAGATAATAGATAACAAAGTTACAACAATAGGACAGTAAAAAGTTCGAGTCATACTTTATATACTGTTTTGACTTTAATGCGGCTCATGACATTTTAAAATCAGACCTAGGGGATTTTTTCGTATTCCAACAAGATCGGTTTCAATGAAGTTGATCCCTGTTCCAGCAAGATAAGACTTATAAAATTTTGGTCTCTGTCCCGGCAATATCATACTCAAGATAGTGTGGTCCCCCCCCCCGAAAAAACCAGACTCATCCCTGTCACTTTTCCGACAAAATCAGAGTTACCTTTGCGACAAGACTCGTCACTCGCGGCGCCAACACGACCATACTCGGGGAGTTTTGGCCATTTCCAGACAAGACCAGGCTCGGGAATTTTGGTCCCTATCCCAACTGGATCAGACTCTGATTTTGGCCAATATCCTGACAAAATCAGGTGACCTCTTTTGTTATCTGCAGCCTTTAAACAAATGGGCATCATTTAACATTTAGTTAAACAAGAATATTTTACCGTTGAATAACCCAAAAATGTAGGATATATATGTGTCTTACAATTACAAACACATCATAAGATAAGAAAATAAAATATTGCAAAGTAAACCAAACACAAACAACAGTGTTCCTATTATATTCAGAAAGACAAAAATCCACCGAGATCTTTTGCGGCTGCGTTATATTTTCTTCAAAGTAGATAGTCTAGATAGGACTTGCGGCGTACTTCAAACTTTTCCCACATATCTTAACAATTTCGGCACCGTCTTCAATAAACAAAAACATCTTTCAAGTGTTCAATTTTCTCGATAGTACAATCTATTTATTTATCTAAATTGTCTCGTAAACTTCTTTTTCAAAACGACGTTCTGTAATTCCATGTTGTTTTACGATAATTAGCCCCATGCAAACGTCTCTTTTCATGGTCTGTGAATTAATTTCTTACAGAGCATTTTGATAAAAAGTCTTTTATTTCTTTTGAAGTCTTTCTAATGAAGGCTGTTCCTGATAAGCTCTAAAAATCAAAATATAAAATGCACACGGGTGGCGGGAGATACATCAACATTCTTCACGTGATTTCTTCACGTGATTTTTCGTGCTATGATTATTGAAAAGATGCAACCAATAAATGAACCTTCAGGATTAGCATATGTTAACTAAGTATATGATTTAATATTGAAGGTGGAACAACCTGCAGATGTTCGAATTATAGAAATAGCATGGGTTTGTTTACTGCATATAAATGGCCATATTTTTTAAAGTAATTGACTATGGGTGGAGTAGATTGGGTGGAGACTTCTGGTGAAGGAAATGGGATAGGGAACATTGGTCGACCTCATGGTTCTATCATCTTGAGTCTGGCATGCTATTAACATTGTTCTATCAGATATTGTTTAAATAATGTGTTATGACGTGATTTGCACTATATTACCTAAACTAGTATCGCATAAGTTCGGTACTTTCCGGAAAAGGACTGTGATTTAGAATAATCGGCGAGGTGTTCCGAAGGGTAGGGTAAACTTATTGACGTCATTTTCATCACGTGCAGTCTATGTACTACGGCGACACCGTGTATAGTTAACGACCCAAGTTTTTCCCTTTTCACTTAAAAGATTTTATTGCTATCCGCCTCACATTTCTGCTAGGAAACGTTGTCTGACGTGACAAACATATTTATAGTCACATAAAGTAGCTTTCTCCACTACTAAGTAATAAATGTAATACAAAACTATTCGTACTCCATTATCCGATTGTGAAGTGACATCCATGTGCGTTCATCTTTCACCTCGACACCGTTTGGATGCAATAAATGTCCGCTTAGATAAGAATTAACTTTTCAAGACGGTCATAAAATTCGTCACACATTTTGTCTAATTACGAATAACAAAAACAAAGTGAAAAACTAAACGAAATACGGTGACGTAAGTACATACTAAATAGTCTGACTATAGTTATTGAGCAAATATAAGCGACAGAAGAAATGTAAACAGTGCTCATTTACATTTCTTGTAAAAGCAAATATTCTTTTATTTTCATAAAATCTTAAAATGTAAGAAGTCATGCATTAGACAATTTAGACAATACTTTCGACAATTTTCGTTATTCTTCAAATGGATAATTGGAGAGGAATCCCGATTATCAATCAATTTGGGCTGCCAACTTCACGCCGCCAGGCCGCTTGGCCCCTAGGCCGCCAACTTCACACATCTTAATATTTACTGTAATAAAAGTGATTTTTTTCTTGTTTACATACAATTTCATTTAAATTCATTGGCTAATAAGGTAGTGCAAGTTTCGAACAACCGGATTTAATTATTTTATTTTTATCCTCTTAATTCCCAGTCAGTCAAACAGTTGAATGAAACAAACAAGTCAAATTTGCAGTTTAATATTGTTACGTATTTTGATAATCTGCTGTAATCCTCGTCTGCTACTGTGTCGTCCAACTTGACACTTTCAACTTGGATATCAACATGAGCACTTGTTTTTGTCATATTACATGTCCAAACATAATGAAAATATCGCATTTTTTTTTTTAGAAATTCATATATGCAGACTTTAAAAACAGCATTTAAACAGTAAAAAGGGGGTCTCCAGTATATATAAAGAAAGTCATGTCTTTTCAAATACACGATTCCATAACTTTTATTTCAATAAATAATTAATTGATGTATGAGGGTTGAAAAGTTCTTGCATTACAATACGACGTTCCTTTACACGGAATCATTTCTTTGCACTTTTCTTTGTATTCGTTAGAAACATGTTGATCTAAATATAATTACGTTATGCCAACAGATGAGGAAATGGTCTTTTATTTTTCGACACTAAACAATTCGATTTTTTCTTTTCGAGTAGGAAAAAGGAAAAAATAAGAAAATTTGAAGAAAAAAAATGGAGTAACGTCTATGACATGTAGAACTGTAGGTAAACGTCCATGGTTATTAATAGTGACAGTTACTGCCGCACTAAGGTAATTGTGTAGTGTTATCTTAATTATAAGTGACAAGAATAATGCTAGGTAATAACATAATGTCAGTGAGGTTACAAACTATTCAGATAAATTAGTTTTATTGAGAGTTTGAGAAGAAACAGGTACAGCTTTTTACCGGTAGGCGGAGGGAAATATCTCACAACCGGTTGAAGCATATTGTCTGTTTTACATTTTTTATGACGCACCTAAAACAAAATATAACGTTCGTCTATGTACGCGAATCTTGCCGATGACTATAATGACAACGGCTAGTTGTTTTGAAAACAAAACATATGTTACGAGTTTGTTTGAATGGAATTGAAGGGAAATAACCGCTTCGAGGAGTTTGGACTACTTTCGGCATTTGCAAATAAGAACATCAGGCTCTGAAATTTCGCTACCATCATTTGTTTGGTCTGACGACCCAAACAAAGTAAAAGCTTTTGAATAATAAAAACAAATACTCTTTTTCAGGCTTAATGGGCTTTCAAATCATTTGAATAAATAAAATACAGATGAAATATTTGTCAAGACTTCGTAATTCTTTATAATAAATTATTTAGAATGACTCAGTCATTTTGTGCTTGCCCTCGAATTTTATCTTTAAAATATTATTGATGTTATGCACTTACTCCCCTTTACTTATAGAATTACGTCCCTTTATTATATGCCCGAAAGAATTTCGGGCATATTATGTTATACCCCCTGGCGTCCGTCCGTCCGTCTGCCCGTACGTCCGTCCGCCCGCACTCACAGGAGAGTAATAATGTGGCTAGAGGGACAATAGGTAACTCTCTTCTTTCTCTTTGATGTCATTCATTCCGTAATGTTTTTATGTGGCTATTTTCTTTTGTGTGGCTAAAAAGAACAATAGAGAGAACAATAGAGTAGCCACATAATTACTCTCCTGTTAGAACGTCCGTTAGCAATTTGGTTTCCGGAGCATAACTTTCAAACTTCATAGGATGATTGCCCATATTGGGTAGAAGACCACTATTGATTTTGGGGTCACAAGGTCAAAGGTCAAGGTCACTATCACCTTAAAACTGAAAACAGTTTCTGGAGCATAACTTAAGTTTCATTTGGCCCACAACATTCAAACTTCATAGGATGATTGTCCATATTGGGTAGAATACCCCAATTGATTTTGGGGTCACAAGTTCAAAGGTCAAGGTCACTATTACCTTAAAACTGAAAACAGTTTCCGGAGCATAACTTAAGTTTCATGTGGCCCACAGTGTTCAAACTTCATAGGATGAATGTCCATATTGGGTAGGAGACCCCTGTTGATTTTGGGGTCACAAGGTCAAAGGTCAAGGTCACTATTACTTTAAAACTGAAAACAGTTTCTGGAGCATAACTTAAGGTCTATTTGGCCCACAAGATTCAAACTTCATAGGATGATTGTCCATATTGGGTAGAATGCCCCTATTGATTTTGGGGTCACAAGGTCAAAGGTCAAGGTCACTATTACTTTAAAACTGAAAACAGTTTCCGGAGCATAACTTAATTTCTATTTGGCCCAAAATATTCAAACTTTATATGAGGATTGCTATTGGAAGGAGGTAATACTTGATTTAATTTAAGTAATGTCTTACAAATGCTTCATCCTTAATATAAAATTTTTTTCGGGCATATTATGTTATACCCCTGGCGTCCGTCCGTCCGTCCGTCTGTCCGTCCGTCTGTCCTTCCGTTAGCAATTTGGTTTCCGGAGCATAACTTAAGTTCCATTTGGCCCACAACATTCAAACTTCATAGGATGATTGCCCATATTGGGTAAAAGACCACTATTGATTTTGGGGTCACAAGGTCAAAGGTCAAAGTCACTATCACCTTAAAACTGAAAACAGTTTCCGGAGCATAACTTAAGTTTCATTTGGCCCACAACATTCAAACTTCATAGGATGATTGTCCATATTGGGTAGAAGACCCCTATTGATTTTGGGGTCACAAGGTCAAAGGTCAAGGTCACTATTACCTTAAAACTGAAAACAGTTTCCGGAGCATAACTTAAGTTCCATTTGGCCCACAGTGTTCAATCTTCATAGGATGAATGTCCATATTGGGTAGAAGACCCCTATTGATTTTTTGGTCAAAAGGTCAAAGTTTAAGGTCACTATAACCTTAAAACTGAAAACAGTTTCCGGAGCATAACTTAAGTTTCATGTGGCCCACAGTGTTCAAACTTCATAGGATGAATGTCCATATTGGGTAGGAGACCCCTATTGATTTTGGGGTCACAAGGTCAAAGGTCAAGGTCACTATTACTTGAAAACTGAAAACAGTTTCTGGAGCATAACTTAAGTTTCTTTTTGGCCCACAATATTCAAACTTCATAGGATGATTGTCCATATTGGGTAGAATACCCCTATTGATTTTGGGGTCACAAGGTCAAAGGTCAAGGTCACTATTACTTTAAAACTGGGAGCATAACTTAATTTCTATTTGGCCCACAATATTCAAACTTTATATGAGGATTGCTATTGGAAAGAGGTAATACTTTATTTAATTTATGTAATGTCTTACAAATGCTTCATCCTTAATATAAAAAAAAAACACTTTCGGGCATATAATGCTCCGCCTAGCGGTGCTCTTGTTATATTGTCTTGTGTTCTTCAATGCTTTGTTTGATTTAATTAAAACGCGATTTTGGGTTTTGATCTTGCAGCTGTGCTGAACCACCCTCGAATTTGCATCCTAAATTAAAAAGTACTGGCATCAATGAGGAAACTCGGTGTTAACCCAACTTGGGCTCAAACACCCATTTAAACCATTGTATTCAGAGGCAGATTTCTATATAACTAGGAAACATCTCTCATCATTAAAATATCAAACATTTTAATAGATGAGATAGTCGACGTAACAAAGAAACAAAAAACAAAACAAACTATTATTTACCAACCAATTTCCTTCTGGTGATTTTAATGAGAAGTTAAGACATAAATCTTACTTTATTGAGTGCATTGTAGGCAAATAAAATTTGAAGAAAACATAAATCATTTGGCTGTATGCAATGAAATCTCGCTGTTTTATGTTGTTATATTTAATTTGACTGTTTAAATGTGTATATATTTTATATGCAAATTACTTTCTTATATACAGTTAATATATTAACTGTTACGTTCTAATATCTCTATAAGTTTGACATGTTAATGGAACTAGTAACAATTATTGCTGAAAGTACACTTTTATCAGAGAGCATACATTTTCTTTAATCAATGAGGAATTTATTTCTTCAAACACCGGAAGTGGTTTTGCACAATGGCGTTGTAGAGTTGTTACAAATTGTAACGTGTTTACGAGGCACTGCTTGTCATTAAATGAATGAAAACGTCAGGATATTGCATTGAAAATGTGTTATAGGAACACAAGTAAATATTTAAAGGGTAATTTGTCACTATAAACTATCACTAGTGACAGTTCAAAGCCCTCGTGCCGACAGGTTTTATAATGAAAGGCACATCAAAGCACAATTAATTAAATTTCACATGCCACTCTGTGATTATCTGAAAATTCAGTGACGTCATTCCACGGGCTCCGAGTGCCATTAAAACAAGATATATTAAAATATAAACTTTTATATCACATTTACTTTGATATTTACATAAAATGAACTAACCTAAGATCAAAGATCTGCTTTAGAACGGCGTAGACAGTTGTTAAACTTTAATTCAATCGTGACGGCGCTAGAAATTAGAAAATCAGGTAATAAATATTAATAAATGACTTAATTTGCAATTATTTACTTGAATCATGTCTAAATAAACGATTTTCGTTTTTTTCAAGTTCACGATAAGAAACCCATTTCACGATGTTCTGAAATTTAACTTGGAGACACGTTGACTTTAACAGTATCATGGTAACGTGTATGATATGTAATAATTATTTCCTTTAATCACGGAGATAGATTCGTAACATAATTACTTGGTTTTATATACCGACATATATACCGTGATAAAAGTAAATAATCATGTCACTATAAAAGAATATTTTCTAAATTTATATATCAAGTATGTTAAATTACCCAGTTTTTATTTGAAAAATACCCTTTATGCTTTAATATATTCGTTGAAACAGTTATACGTTGTAGGGTATGGTATTTCGCATAAACGGTATCGGATAATAAGCTTGTTAAAATATTGAAAAACAGACACAGGTTCTCAAGATATTCGATCTGCGGTAACTGATTAATAAATCTGATTTATGGCCATACCCTTGCGTGCTGAATTTATCTTCAATTTGATAGGGCCTTATTTTCACACATTATTCCGGTCGTACAATACATCAAAGGTGACTTATAGCCATAAACTATATAAAACATACCCGCAATGCTTAAACCGTCTATTACGTTCTCAAATGTGGGGTGGTATCTAGGATTTAAACGGTGATTTACTGATCTTTTCGACAGTTGCCTCAATTAGGCAGATAATTTATGAGGCCATTTGAGAGGACTTATCTGATGGGTTTGTTGGGGGATTTCTATACCGCTTGATCATTGCCCACAATACATCAGTATGTGTAATCACCGAGCTTGCAATTTATAATTTTGCTAAATAATCGTGGCGAAATCAATCGTTATTGTGGGCTAACAAAATAGATTACTCAAGAGGGAAATAACAAAAATGGTTTAACGTCACATTTTTAGTATTAAATTAATTTTAAGTGAGTGCTCCATTTTCTTGAAATTTTTGGGCACAGTTAGAAATGCAAAACCCATTTTCTTTTGGCATAATCGGAATCACTTGTCCAAAGTAAGGCGGAAATAGTCGAGAAGTTGTGATTGGTTTTGGACAAACTGTATTTACTTCTATTCTCTTTATTGGTAAGCATAGATAAATGCGGACTTAAATAATGTAAGGACATAATTAGAATTATGTCAAATTCACGACACTGAGTGTTTTGAGCTTTATTTGAGATACTGCCCCGCATCGCACAACACCGTACCACACCACACAACATTGCAATGCATTATGGTTTTCAATGGTCTTAGTTTATACAAGGTTATCGGTTTATACATGGTTATGAATGGTTTTGGTTTGAATATGGTTACCAATGGTCATGGTTTATACATGGTTATCAATGGTATTGGTTTATACATGGTCACCATTCATGGTTTTTAAAAGGTCCCCTTTGTTTTTTACAAGGTTTTGGATGGTTTTGGCTTTTTACATGGTTATCAATTTGGGCTTGGTTTTTAAAATGGCAACATTGTTTTGGGGGATTTCGGTTTTAAAATGGTTACCCAAAAGTCATGGTTTATACATTTGGTTTTTCATAAAAATGGTTTTCAATGGTATTGGTTTAAAAAATGGGCCCTCAAAACCCTGGTTTCAATGGTCTAAAATTTATTAAAAGGTTATCAATTTGGGTTTTGGGGTTTTTTCATGGTAAAATTGGGCTTGGTTTTAATGGTAATCAAAAGGTTTTTTGGGTTTTTAAAATGGGTTTCCAATGGTCATTTATTTTTTTCATGGGCTAATGGGCTTTGGTTTTTTTACATGGTTATTTAATGGTCTTTCTTTTTAAAAATGGTTTTCAAAAGTCTTTGGTTCATACATTGTTATCAATGGTCTTGGTTCATACATTGTTATCAATGGTCTTGGTTTATACATGGTAATCCATGGTCTTGGTTCATACAAAAGTATCAAAGGTCTTAGTTTATACATGGTTATCAATGGTCTTGGTTTGTACAAGATTATCTATAGTCTTGGTTTATGAATGGTTATCAATGGTCTTGGTTCATACATGGTTATCAATGGTCTTGGTTTATACATGGTAATCCATGGTCTTGGTTCATACATTGTTATCACTGGTTTTATAGTTTATACATGGTTATCTATGGTCTTGGTTTATACATGATTATCAATGGTCTTGGTTCATACATTGTTATCAATGGTCTTGGTTCATACATTGTTATCAATGGTCTTGGTTTATACATGGTAATCCATGGTCTTGGTTCATACAAAAGTATCAAAGGTCTTAGTTTATACATGGTTATCAATGGTCTTGGTTTATACAAGGTTATCAATGGTCTTGGTAAATGCAAGGTTATCAATGGTCTTGGTTTATACATGGTTTTCAATGTTCTTATGGTTTATTCTACTTTAAAATCATTTGATTTATAAAGTATATACAAGGATCATAAACACGTATATTATTTGATATGATTGTTGATGTTTTAAATTGGTCAATAATGTATATTTGTTGCTGTTTTTTGTTCTGGAAAACAATGTTAATTTGCTTTATAATATAAACAAAGTTATTTTGTTGAAATGGAAATGCATGTGCATTGGTTTATGAGGTTAAAACGGCATTTAGTTGATAGTTGACAATTTTTATTTTGTTTACAGGGTAAACAAAGAGAATTTGATTTATAATAAACCATGCTCATATGATTTATATGGTAAACAATGTCCGTTTGGTGTTAATGGTAATCGATGATCATAAAAATCTTACTTGGATTTCATTAGTAAGCAATGTTCATGTTGTTTATACTGTAAGACAATGTTGATTTAGTGTATATTGGCCAATAAAGTTCAGTTTGATTTTATTACCGATGGATGTCCATTAGGTTTAGAATGGTTAAAATGTTCATTTTGATTACTTTTGTAAACAATGTTCAGTTGGTTTAAAGACTAAAACAATGTTCATTTTGTTTATACTGGTAAACAATGTGCATAATTATATTGGTAAACAATGTACGTTTTGATCATATTGGTAAAAAGTTTGCTTGGTTCCTACTAGAAGACTATGTTCCTATTGTTTAGTGGTAAACAATGTTGTTTGGTTTATATTGGTAAACAATGTTCATTTGGTTAATAATTTGATTTAATTTCCACTAATAAACAAAGAATTGGTAAACTATGTTCATTTAATTCACACTGGTTAACAAAGTCCAATTGGACTAAACTAGTAAACAAAGTTCATTTGGGTAACACCGGTTAACGAAGTTCATTTGGGTTACACTGGTAAACAAAGTTCATTTAGTTTTTTACTGCTAAACAAAGTTCATTTGGGTAAATACAAGAAACATTGTTCATGATACAGTTTATACAATAAAAACAAAGTCCATTTAGTTTAACTTAAATGGTTAATTTCGGCAAACAAATTAATTTGGTTTATATTGGTGAATAATGTTAAGTTTCTTAAAGTGGCCAACATTGTTCATTGCAAAACGTATTTTTGATGATTATCGACGTATTTATCATAAACATGTATTTTATATTTTTATAGACAAAATTCACTTGTTGGTTTTTTTGTTCTGTTTTTGTTTTATTCCTTGTTTGTTTATTGTGTAAATAAAGTTTATTTAGTTTATTTTGGCAAAGAAAGTTCAATTTTGATAAGACAAGAAACAATATGAGTTCATGTACAAGGTAACAATCGGAACATCCTCGGCTATTGTTCATAACAGTCCGAATAAATATTAGCGCAGTTGCTATAGAAAATGTTAAGCAAAGTATTTTGATGGTTGCCAACATGTTTCTATCACATACACAAACTACGTAAAATTGTACAATGCAGTGAAATTTAATTTAAGCTTTTAGATAGGAATCTTTTATTCTTCTAAAGTGCCATTAGTTTTAAACATCAGTATGTAGTTAAAGCTGGTATAATCCCCAGTCCCTCGCCATCTCCCACAGGTTTGTACGGGAAGACCCTGGTACAGATTAATACGCTACCGAATGACCACACGCAAACTGACCACTGACCAATCCTTGATCTCTCTAATAGCTAAACAACCGTCACTCACTTTATCAGATACGGCGCAAACCGCGCAATAAAAACCTGATTAATATTGACAGCGAGTAATCTTTATCGACAAGCGTTTGACAGATTCGACAATTAAACGACCACTTCAAAGGCATTCCAACTAATCCAGAACAGTGTTTTCCATTCGCTCGCCTCTCGTCGTTAATCATTATGGACAACATAGCGCGAGATGAAAATCATTGACAAACGCTGGATGAGGACAAGTCGCGCCGGGATATTTATAGAAAGATAACATTTGACAATGTAATAGTAGCGTAAATAAACACTGGGCAATATTTGTGAAGAGGTTTGATTGACAAGTTCTTTGTTTGGCGGAAATGTTGCCCTCATCTTTGCGGCCCTTGGTCAAATACTAAAACTTATAAGAACACATGGGTGGTCATCTTTCATATCAATCTTCGCCTGGCTGAATAAACATTGTTGCTTTGAAAAAATAAATTATCAATCAGTGTAACATGGGCGGTACAGTTGATGTAATGTCGAACAAATCTTTTGACGATATAACATAAAAGACGTATCACAGTTGAAAGAATATATTGTCCCCTTTTTCTCTGTTGTCAACAAGTAAACTGTTCCTGTTGGTATTTCGTCAAGATAGTGTTGTTTTTACTACCTGATTTATCCGGTTGTTTAACGATAAATAACTGACATTGAAAAGTGCGATAACTCCTTATTGTATTTTATAATTATGTAATTATATGTGCTGAATATAAATAAAAAATGTTGTTTTAATTACAAATTTGTTGAAGATTTGTCCATGGAATGCAAATACTTTATTATCCAACTTGAAACATTAAGACAATCTCATCACCAGAGTGCAATATTTATATCACCCTTCAACGTAATGATATACAAGCAACTGACATTTACACCACGGTACAACATAATAACATTCATTAAGTTGCGCGTAATTTGATAACGGATGCCCGTCAGTCCCGTTCTTTTATCGTGTTTATGCCCGTCCGTAGGGTAGTATAAAGTGAAACATGTTTCATGAATTCTACGTAGCATACATTGAAAACACTGCATGAGATTTGAGCGGATAATGAAATGGTTTTCTTGTGGAACAATTACCATATGTTGCTCGTATAACGCGAGAACTGTCAAACTGCCACACAGCGACATTCTGCGATGTTTATCACTTCTCAAAGAACGCTTCGTAATGGACATTTAGCTTCTTTATGCTGGTTCCGCACCGACAATAAAATGCTAATACCTCCCATAAAGTAGAGCTTTCCTTTCACCAATTAGTAAGCGCGACAGTAAACCTATAGGAATTAACAAGGTACAAATCTCGAAAGCCGTTTTCATAAAATTAATGCCTGTGTTATATTGCGCTTTCGATGAAATATGTTCACAAAGCAGACAATTTACTAGCATAAAGACAGACTGGAATCGTTAAATTCGTTTTTATTGTAAATTTACATAACTGTAGGATTTGCATCAAAGAAAATCGCATTGATTAAATGGCGAGTTGTGCGGTAGTTCTTCACTGTAATCTGTACCACTTAATGTTGTTTCGAGGTACAAAAACATTCCGTTAGGTGCGCCTATCACATCTTTTAGATATATTGACTCGATACAAGCACGTGCGTATGAGAATCAAATTTGTATCAAAACAAGCGGCGGGAAAAAAGCCCGGATTGGATTGTTACATCGATATATTTAATCTCCAGTAGCCACCGTCCTGCGGGCAGTCGTAGGACTTCGTGTTTAATAATTCGAGGGATGGACAAAAGACTTAAATAAATGATTGAAGAGAACTAAATCTTATCTGAATTATAAATCCCCCTTTCTTTGCTGCTAAGTGTTTGTAAATCGTCTGGAATCTCTCCGTTACCATCATGTTCCCCGGATATGAAGACCGTCTTGATCCTGTCTATGGTGCTTCATATTTGATTGACAAGTACTTCAAGTACTTTGATCTTCCTTAGCAATTGTGGCGACTGAACGACACTTTTAAATAAAGCACCAGCGGAATAGCTTCTATATCGAGGCGGGGAGAGTAAATACAGTCTAAACATTAGTAAACACACGAATCTTTGCCTTTGTAGTGAAGTTTGTACTTAAACTAGTATGGACAATAATGACTTTTTGATCTGGTTGTGTTGTTAACACTACCCGTGGTTACAAAAACTTCTCTCTGTTATTCAAGCGCGTTTTATCCGTCGACTTAAATACCTTAAACAACCCGTTACGTCTCGCAAGAGAGCTGAACATATATATCTTGTTAAGACTACTAAATAAAAACGAAATATTTCACTTCTGACAATCCGTTTGAAATATTCAATTTATTATAGGAACATTACAGAGAATATGAAAGGCTAATAAATCTTTTCTTACACGACCAAAATGAGATATCATTGATATAAACCCAGTTATTAAATACAGCATTCAGTTTTTATTGTTGCTGGTTCGCGCAGACTTGCTATGGGGTATTCATCACCTTGTATTTATGCCAAATAAGGGTGACCCCTGCACGCCCCTAATTAATAACAGGGGCACATCAGACTGTGTCAAGTTGACTGCGCTGTCTGGGTCGTACAATGAGCTTTTCATTGCTGACAGATATTAATTTCATACAGTTTCCTTTTTCAAAGCCCTAGCGCCAATATATCTGAATCAAAGTAAAGAAATATTGAAAATTAAGAAGTAGTGGTGGCATAAAGCATTAATAGAATTGGGTATCATAATATATTGCCGTTTTAAATGCTACTGAATGACTTGATCTACAGGTCAAATCAAACAATCTGTCAACAGTCCTCTCTTATTACTACATTTATTTATTACTACACTCTTAACGAGTTTTTCTGTTTATTGCCATTAAGTTTTGTAATGTTTTTTTCATTCAGCCATAGTTTAGTTTGTTGGACTTTACGTTAAGTTGTAATGTGTATTTTTTTCAGTACCAGTTTTGTTTGTTTTCCTTATTGTATTGAATGTTTACTCGACTACAAACGAAGACACACATATGTATTAATACAGCTCGAGGGTTTTATACAAGCACCAACATGCTTTTGACTAGGTTACTGCCAACTTCTCCTCAAGCAGCACTGGTGGAGAAACAACATTCAAATCAATATAAAAGTATATATTTACAACCATATAACCAGAATCATTTTATATAAAGTGAATAATCAACGTTTCTGTATAAGCATTTCTGTCCTTGTTTTGCTTATGTTAACTTCATATTAGTTGTTTGATTACAAAATAATAATAGTATCATATATATAACTAGAACTCTGCGAGTCGGATGTGTCGCCTTGTGAACAATATAGTTTAGGAGAAATGGAAAGGACAAAAATGAAATATGAAAATTAACAAAGGCCAATAACTCAAAAAATAAGAAGTGCAGAGCATTAGTTTCTGTGCACTGCACTTCTTATCAATCCTATGAAGTTTCAAGTCTATAGCTTTAATAATTTATGAGAAATGGCCTGGTCAAAAATAAAGTAACAAGTGAAAATTAACAAAGGACAATAACTCAAAAAATAAGAAATGCAGAGTACCTGTTCCTATGCTCTGAGCTTTTTCCTAATGAGGTTAATCATCCTATGAAGTTTCATGTCCATAGCTTTTATACTTTAGAAGAAATGGCCTGGACAAATATAAAGTATGAAAATTAACAAAGGCCAATAACTCAAAAAATAAGAAATGCAGAGTACCCGTTCTTTTGCACTGCACTTCATCTTAATGAGATCTATCATCCTATGAAGTTTCAAGTCCATAGCTTTTATACATAAGGAGAAATGGCCCGTACAAAAAAAAGTATGAAAATTAACAAAGGGCAATAACTCAAAAATTAAGAAGTGCAGAGTACCGGTTCTTGTGCATTGCACTTCGGGTCATTATAAGAAGCATGCATACCAAGTTTGAAGTCAATTCCACTTATAATGACTGACCAAGCTTAAGGGGACGCCGACAACCACGCTGATGCCGACACCGCCGACAAAAGTAACCCCTATATGTCACAATTATAATAATATAATAATAATCATAATAATAATAATAATAAATATTTTTTCCAAGATCCAAACATTTAAAATAAACAACAACAAAAAAACGCCCTCCCTCCCCCAACACCAACTCCCCCCCCCCCCCCCCCCCAACACAAAAAAAAATAAACAAAAAAAACAAAAAGAAACCACAAGCCCCCCCCCCCCCCACCAAAAAAGAATATTAAAACAACAGCAACAACAAACACAGCGTTGAACAAAGAACTTAAACCCACTTATCAAAAGAATCCAAACATTTATGTAAATTAACCATCCAGATATACATGTACATTTTTATTTCAGGATCAAAAGGAATTAATCAAATGGTGTTGATTAAAAGTACTGTATATCAGTATAAATTATCAGAACTCAAACACATATTTCATATACAACATGAATCATACAAACGTTATTAATGAAATATAAACACTTAGTTCTGTCATAAAATGTTGGATAGATTAATATCATAAAATGTAAATCTACTATTTAATGATAATAATATAAATAATCCCAAAGGCTCAAAGGCTTGTGCGATAATATTAGACATTAATTTTTCTTAGAAAAAAAACAACATTTTTTTTGCAGCCAGCTTGATATTTGAAGTCATCTTTTTTTTGCTCAGTCATTTTGGATTGATCCTTTACATTTACAAAATTATATGATTTTTGCTTTGCAAAATTTATCATTTACCTAGTTTTTTACCTTTCCCATTTTCTAATGAACAGGGTACCTTTTTTATCAGACAAATGTTTGTGATGGACTTTTAATACTTTTTTTGGAATTGACTCCATGGCTTCTTTTATATAAAATACCTAAAACTAAGCAACTGATGGTAATATGCTGCTGGTCAGAGTGAACAGAGGTGTAAAGTTTTAACTTTGGCTTTTACTTATGGCTTAATGCCCAGTTCTTCTGGTCTAGGCTTAACATATTAGCACAGCACTTAGGCCCAATAGAATTCAATTTATATTTCATAACACGAGGAGTAGGTATTGTTTTCCCTTGTTAAGGTTTTGACTTTATACCCTTCATCTGCAGGAACCGAAAGTTATTAAGCAAAGCTACTAGCATAGAGGTAATAATACAGGCTTTATACTCATGCATACCAAAATTTGTGTATTTTTGAAATTGAATTTCCTATAAAATTGAAATAGACTGTTCCAAATTCAAAGCAGGGCAAATCCATTAACAACAAATTTAGCAGTTAATTCAAAGCTTCACAACTTTATAATAAAGAGGGCATTAGGTATCCAAATCATGTCTGTGGAGAAGTTGCTGACTATTTATGGAGAGAGAAAAAAAAAACAGGTTCAGACTCAACAGGTTAGAACTGTAACAGAATCAGCAGATAAGTACTGATACTAAATCAACAGGTCAGTACTGATACATAATCAATAAGTCAATGCTGGTACAGAAACAACAGGCCAGTACTGGTACAAATTCAATAGATTAGTACTGGCACAGAATCAACAGACTAGGGTTGGTACATAATCAACAGGTCAGTGTTGGTAAAGAAACAATAGGTCAGAATCAACAGATCAGTACTGGTACATAATCAACAGGTCAGTACTGGTGCAGAACCAACAGGTCAGTACTGGTACAAAATCAACAACTCAGTGCTGGTACAGAATCAACAGGTCAGTGCTGGTGCAGAATCAACAGGTCAGCACTAGTACAGAATCAACAGGTCAGTGCTGGTGCAGAATCAACAGGTCAGCACTAGTACAGAATCAACAGGTCAGTGCTGTTACTGAAACAACAGGTCAGAGTTGGTACTGAATCAATAGGTCAGTGCTGGTGCAGAATTTTAGATAAGTGCTCGACATAATCAACAGGTTAGTACTGGTACAGCATCAACAGACTAGTACTGGTACAGAATCAATAGGGGTCAGTACTGATAAAGAAGCAACAGGACAGTACTGATAAAGAATCAACAGGTCAGTACTGAAACATAATCAATAGGTCAGTACTGATAAAGAATCAACAGGTCAGTACTGATACAGAACCAACAGGTCAGTATTGATACAGGATCAACAGGTCAGCACTGATACATAATCAACAGGTCAGTTCTGATAAAGAATTAATAGGTCAGTACTGATAAAGAATCAACAGTTCAGTGCTGATAAAGAATTAACAGGTCAGTACTGATTAAGAATGAACAGGTCTGTACTGATAAAGAATGAACAGGTCAGTACTGATAAAGAATCAACAGGTCAGTACTGATAAAGAATCAACAGGTCAGTACTGATAAAGAATCAACAGGTCAGTACTGATAAAGAATCAACAGGTCAGTACTGATAAAGAATCAACAGGTCAGTACTGATAAAGAATCAACAGGTCAGTACTGATAAAGAATCAACAGGTCAGTACTGGTACATAATCAACAGGTCAGTACTGATACAGAATCAACATGTCAGTACTGATACAGAATCAACAGGTCTGTACTGATACATAATCAACAGGTCAGTACTGGTACATAATCAACAGGTCAGTACTGATAAAGAATCAACAGGTCAGTTCTGATAAAGAATCAACAGGTCAGTACTGATAAAGAATCAACAGGTCAGTACTGATACATAATCAACAGGTCAGTACTGATACATAATCAACAGATCAGCACTGGTACAGAATCAACAGATTAGTGCTGGCACAGAATCAATAATTTAGTTCTAGTACATAATCAACAGATTTTATAAGGTAAAGAATCAACAATTTAGTTCTGGTACATAATCAACAGATTTTATAAGGTAAAGAATCAACAAATTAGTTCAGGTACAAAATCAATTGGCTAGCACCAGTACAGAATCAATAGTTTAGTGCTGGCACATAATCAACTGGTCAGTACTGGTACAGAATCAACAGGTCAGTACTGGTACATAAATCAAGGTATTTCCTGTTATTGAAACTGAAAGCCAGTTTCAAACTTGCATTACCTTCAACAAAGACCACAAACATTCTTATTTTTGCATGTCAAAACAATTACTTTGTGAATGAAATTAATATTTTCTGTTTTTGTTGACATTACTTCAAATGTAAAAGGAAAACCATCACTTTTCCTTCAACTTTGTTAAAATCAAAGTGTAAAAATCTCTGTAGAGAAGCTTTCCCACAATAGAAATACTAGTCAAAGGCATTTAAATGTGATTGCTTGAATAATAAATATCACATATACACATATATATTTAGACACCACTTCCTTACAGATGAAACAGAAAAAAATCAGTATATAAAATACAGTCACCAGTGGGAATTTCATTTTCCTG
The DNA here is from genome assembly GCF_026571515.1 of Ruditapes philippinarum. NCBI lineage: Eukaryota > Metazoa > Mollusca > Bivalvia > Venerida > Veneridae > Ruditapes > Ruditapes philippinarum. Next base: position 355,412 of record NW_026855566.1, read on the forward strand.
TTGAAAATATTCAATTTATGGTATTCATTTTACCAGATCAAAAGGCCCCCAGGTATTTTCCTGGCTTATAAATCACTTATGGCCCAAGTGTGGAGTTTGAAAACAGATTGCAATTGACAGGTTGAAAATGTGTCTGTCAAAACTTATGACATAGTACCTAACATCAAAAGCCCCAGCAGATATACAAGGAAAGATTTATAAACATTGTGAAGATCTCTGTTGAATGCATGTCTTAAATTTCTTTTCATCTAAATAACATATGGCCATCAAATTTAATTGAAAATGCTGCGCTATTTTCAAGCATTCATAATCGTTTTACCTTTATGATTATTTTCTCATTATATTTATGATGAGGTCATTAATTAATAGAAACTTGGTCAAAGGGAGGTAATTCTTTTTGTTGTACATTTTCCTGATGGATTTGTATAACTCGATGGTACACTGAAGACTATTATGATAATACATTGTATTTTGGTATTAAAATTTATTATTTTGTATTTATATGAAATTACATGGCAATATCCATTATGGTGTTTCTAGCTCCCTGTAGATAGTGCCTTTATAAATGACGGTCCCTATAACTTCAGTAATTTCAAATTTCAAGCTGAAACTGCTTCAACAACATGATATCAGTTTTAATATTTTAGCTACACTTGTTGAGGAAGGACCATTGACCTCCCTGGGACTTGCTAAATAACTTACTAACAGAAAAAAAACAAAAAATACAATGTAACTATTTTGATATTAGGACTGTAACCCAGAATTTACGGCAATATAACATACCTACAAACAGGATACTGAGTTACCTCCCTTTGTTACTTTCCTACTGTACCAAGTAACTCGGATATCTGGCTTATTCATCAAGATTAAAGGCTTGTCAATCCAAAAACTCAGAAAATAAATAAACCAGTAAATTAACTTGTACCATTAATTCTCGAGACCTTTATTCAGTACATATCTTTCATACATATAGTACCATAAAACTGAGAGATTTTTGTCCTAAATATAAATAATCAGCTTGAATGAAAATTCACCAACTTTTAAAACTGCATGCCTAAAAGTGAGCATTTTGTTTCTTCTTCAAAAGGTTATACTGAATAATATACAGTTAGTACGAGGATTGTGTCACAAGAAATTGTGGACTGAATACAGTATATTAATATTTCCATTCCATTACTGTTCAACATACATGTATTTTATAATATTATCTTATTTTACTGAATTTTACAATTTCCACTACCATATTTCTACCATGTAACTTACAAGGTAAAAGGCTTTTACTGTAATGTATCATTTTTATTATAACCACAACACATTTGTAATTTTTCTAGCAAACCACAAGCAATAGAATAGCTCAAGTTCACTTGCCAATAATAGTTATAGTATTTTAAACACTTTTTTAATTTTTCAAAAAAAAAAGAAGACATTCATGATTTAAGAACCAACTGAATAGTGAGCAGTGGAGATCATAATTGGACGGCACAGATGAGCCAGTTTAACATAGTCTGCACTGGTCACATAGGAAGAATTTGTTGCAGGCTTTTACTTCTTATACATTTTCTCTCAGAAGTACTTGTACGCACTGTATGTTTATTCTTAACCTGCTGGATTTGAGTAATGGACTGACCAAGCTTTGAATATGGAACTGTCCATTTAAAGTTGAAGAGATTTCAATATAAAAATTGAGCTACCAACAGTACAGAGCACAAGCAAGCCCGATTAGCTCTATTGGTTAAAGCGCGGGATTTGTAATCTCAATATTGTGGGTTCGATTCCTGGAATGTCCAACTATAATTGAGACTTTAAAGCCAAGTCCTGTGTATGAGTGCTTAAACACTTGGCACATTAAAAAACCAGAATTAACTTCTAGAGTTGGGGCATCTTTCTGTATTTGTATCTTGCACTATCCTCCAAAAAGATAAAATGATTAATACTCTTTTGGAGGACTCGCAGATATGGGCAACCGGTGTTGAGTATAAATACACACATTACAGAGCACAGATGTTCGGGCTGGCCTGGCTCTTTTTGATGGTAAAGGCTCACCACATTTGGCTCCAGCAGGTTAAAGGTTATTCAGAAGATGATCAGGAAAAAAAACTTCCACTAAACATCAAATGGCAATATAGTTTATTCAAATATTTTGTCAAACAGAAATAAAAACAAGGTCAAATAAATAAAATTTTAAAACAATCAAAGACAGCAAAATGTATCAGAATCATCAATATCTACCTCATGAAACAATTCTGCTTATTATTCTTTCACATTAAGGTATATTTTATAAAAAATTAAAACATTTATTTAACTAAAAACTTTTAAAGCACCATACCTATAAAAATCAAACTAAAAAGAACCACGTCTCCAGTCAGTGCACGAAAGGGCCGATGGGCCCTCATTAAGCCTGGACTGTCTCCAGATGCCTTAAAAAAATAAAACTTAAAAATCATGCCATCAAATGCTTCAAAAAATAAAACTTTAAAAATAAATCTAGTTCAATAAATGAATGTATCATGCAAAAATATGACAGACTTTACTATTTTTATCATCAAATTTTCAACCAGTCACTAGCTGGGTAAAAGAAATTCCTGCATGTTCGGACAAGCAAGAGGTGATTTCTGTGAACAGTAAGTAACTTAGTCTATGAAAAATCACTTAAAGCAAACCTGATAACATTTGTACTCATTAGAACACTGTTGTTGTTTTTTAAAGACATAAAATCAACACAAGATATTTTTTTATAGTCATAAAAATCAACACAAATCTGGCAGCATTTTGTTTTAGGTGCAAAACAATAAATCTATTTTTCTTTAAAACTTAGGAAAACATTGAATTTCCTACCTTCTCAAGCATACTTTGCTTGGTAACGAAATGAGAATTGTATTAAGTATTTCTATTTTTATCCTTTGTATAAATGTGTATTGCTTAGGTTTTACTTAACAATAATCTTAACATATCTTATATACTCAGTATGTAGTTTAGATAAGCAATAAATACATGAATAAATGTAACACAGTGCATTATAACTGACACATAAAACAATGCTGAGCCATATTAGATCACCTCATACAAATGAATGATCAAGGTTGAAATATACATAAGAGTTGTCACCCTTGAACAAAGTGCTTTCCCTCGCTGTAATGCTTTTATAAAATCTTACTTTTTTTCTTCAAACAAAATAGTCATACATGCAATAAGTGACTGAAAATTGTCGCAAAAACCAGGTTTTCTGTTAATCCTACATATTTTATTATTACTTTTTTGGAAAACAAAACAAAGGTATTAGTTCTTCTTAAAACTGGTCATATTCCAAAATCCTGACAATATGCATTAGGGCATTTGGTGACGATCATTCAGTGAAAGTTTGGTTGAAATCCCTTGACAAATGTAGACAGACTTGCACACAAGAGAAATTGTTTATACCTACTTGCACTGCACATTTCCATTGAAAAACCCTCCACAGAGTTGAATATTTGTAAATTAAAACCCCCTTCTTATAAAACTAAATAGCTGTAATTAATACTGAAAACAATCCTGAATTATGGGTGTTATTGCACTAGATATTGTCATTACTAAAATTATATTTTCAGAGCTTAATCAGCATTGTTTCTTAGAATTCCAAGTAACATATCTACATTTTCTTTTATTCTCATGTTTATAAAACTTCTTTTTGAGTTCTGTCTCAAATTCTCAGGATTTTCATTGGTCAGTGTACATTCTGTGAGAGTTTCTGACCAATCAATTACCTGAGATCTGAGTCTGAGCTTGGAGAATTTGTTTAAAACCTTGGCACCTGAACTGTTCAGTACTGACATAGAATAAGCTCTTGACCTTGACATTGTCATGGTTCAATACATCATCCACTGATATGAAGGTTGGTAGATATATGAATATCTTTGCCACATGGTTTTGCGATGAGACAAATAATTTGAAAATTTTCATAGGAGGTCAAATTAAAAAGCACTGAAACATACCACTTCTGCTAGGTTACCCTATTTACATCTACATGAAAAAATGTATTTCCACAATAAATATCACCAAAACAAACTATGAAAAGTAAAATTTGTAATTTTTCTTCATTTACTAGACTTCTTCCATGTCTTCATATTGAAGAAGCAAACTTATTTTTTCAAATTATCTATTCTAATATATGTAACCATCAACAGGATTTAGTTGTTGCTTTTGCCATTGCCTTCAAGAATTAATGATAACTAAGCAACAATGTCAAAATAACTGAATTTTACAATGTACCTTAAAAAGCTCAACACAAATACAATGTACTATATACACAATAGTGGTTGGTCAATTAAATGTGTATGCAATAGTTTAAATATTATGGCAGTTATGAAAAATTAAAACAAAAAAACTGCACTGGAAGCAATGCTGTTTTACATCTTTTCTACAGGCTAAGTTCTCAATGAGATTTTTCTTTGTCCTTAAACTATATTTAATTATTTACAAATAAATTAAAACAACACATCATATAGAAACTAAATCAACTTTAAAGTTTTAATTATTTAAAATAATAATAAAAAACATACATGTATTATGCAAATAAATAATAGGTATGTACAAGGATTTCTTTTATAATCTTCTAAAACAAACAACAATCATATATATAAATCTTGTACTAAAATCATTCATTTTATCTATACATGTAATAATAAAACAATCACAAAATTGCACCAAATTAAAGTAACTGTATCACAAATTAAATACCCTAAAACAATCTCACCCTCAGGTATGTGAGCTTCTTTTCAGACCCAGCATTTCAAATTAAATATAATTTTATATAGCAGACATTGACCACTGTAGTATGTACAATATAATGAAACTATGCTGAAGTTCCACCATACCAGACTTGAGGGTTTTCATACTAGAATTATAGGCTTTCATCAAAATTATAGGTTTTCTGAATAGAGTTATGGGTTTTATACTAGAATTTTTGGCTTTTATACTAGACTTGTGGGTTTTCATACTAAAATTATGGATTTTCATACTAGACTTGTAGGCTTTCATACTAGATTTATTTTATTTTTATTTTATTTTATTTTTGGGGGGGGGGGATACTATAATTTTTGGCTTTCATACTAGACTTGTGGGTTTTCATACTAGACTTAACAATTTTCATACTAGAATTGTGGGTTTTCACACTAGAAAAATGGGTTTACATTCTACAATTATGTGTTATTTCTAAGTTTCGTTCAATGAAGATCCTGTATGCAGATATGTAAAAAAGTTCAATTGATAAACTTCATGCGTTAATGAGAAATGAGGTAACACACAAAATCGTTACCAGGTCTTATAAATGCCCAAGCTAATGGATATTTTGGGTGTATAGGATACCCCAGTATTCTTTGAGTATTCCAGGTTCAAAGCAGGCAATTGGATTTCTTTCTGAGGAATATCTATGTACTAGTATCAATATTTTCAAAACACAAATGACATGGCATATTTATCTGCAGACACATATTTGTCACCTTAGTGCAGTAATGGGTTAAGTTCTTCTAGATTTAATAGGAGTTAACAAGTTATTGCACTAAAGGTGATGAAATATGTTCATTCATCATGAACATCAACAGCGTCGGCACTGGATATCAAACATGAATGCATAGTTTGAACACAGGATTTTACCATATAGTTACTTTAACATAGTAATATAAGAAACTTCATCCACCTACTTTTTTTTCTCTTTTGAAATTACAGTGAAATGAAACCTAAAATAATAACTGTAACAAAAATGAAAGGATCTAAAATTAAAAAAACTTCACCTTGCCAATAAAAATTTGACAATGAAAAAGATAAAAAAAGTTTATTAAAAATGTGGAACTAGATTTTAAAAATTAACAGTATTAAATGGAACTAAAATAACAAAACACTGACAGTTTTGAAATGGAGCTACAATGATTGAAAGTTAACAATGTGCCGGGCAAAAACTCATGGCAAAGAATAAATGTCTAAAAATTTTATGATTGAGTACTGACAACTATCCTGAATTACTTTTAATGTAACCTTTTCTACCCTGACTTAATCTAACTCTATCTCCCCTGAGGTGACTTTTTTTTTAATGATGACATAGCGATTAATTTTTATTTTAATTAATCATCTCTGCATATAAACTGAAATCTGATGAGCACAGGGCTTCAACATGAATAACAAGAGCTGTCGGTAGGACAGCAACGCTCGACTATTCTTAGTGCTTGATAGTAAAAAAAATGCTTGATACAGTTACCTCCTCCTGTTTACAGGTTGGGGTCATGATGGTGAACAAGTGTGCAAAGTTTCAAAGCCATATGTCAATGGACTTCGAAAATATTTGAACTATTACAAAAACTTTAACGTAAATTCTAAGTCGAAAAAGGGGCTTAATTCTGTCAAAATGCTTGATAGAGTTACCTCCTACTGTTTACAGATTGGGGTCATGATGTTGAACAAGTGTGCAAAGTTTCAAAGCCATATGTCAATGGACTTTGAAAATATTTGAACTATTACAAAAACTTTAACGTAAATTCTAAGTCGAAAAAGGGGCATAATTCTGTCAAAATGCTTGATAGAGTTACCTCCTCCTGTCTACAGGTTGGGGTCATGATGGTGAACAAGTGTGCAAAGTTTCAAAGCCATATGTCAATGGACTTTGAAAATATTGGAACTATTACAAAAACTTTAACGTAAATTCTAAGTCGAAAAAGGGGCATAATTCTGTCAAAATGCTTGATAGAGTTACCTCCTCCTGTCTACAGGTTGGGGTCATGATGGTGAACAAGTGTGCAAAGTTTCAAAGCCATATGTCAATGGACTTTGAAATATTTGAACTATTACAAAAACTTTAACGTAAATTCTAAGTCGAAAAAGGGGCATAATTCTGTCAAAATGCTTGATAGAGTTACCTCCTCCTGTCTACAGGTTGGGGTCATGATGGTGAACAAGTGTGCAAAGTTTCAAAGCCATATGTCAATGGACTTTGAAAATATTTGAACTATTACAAAAACTTTAACATAAGTGGTTACGCCGACGCCGACGCTCGGGTGACTGCAATAGCTCTACTTATTCTTATCGAATAGTCGAGCTAAAAATGACCAAAAATGACAATGATCTTTCTTTATCAAAAACTCTGAGAATAAATGTTTTAAATTTTGCATAGTTTTTGTGTTAATTCGTAACAGCAGCTTAATCAATGTCACAAGCAAACCACAACTTTTTTTCTTTAAATAACAAAAAATCTCCTCTTCCAAAAAGGGATTTAGTTACTTATACTCTTATACTGCTCAATTTGCATAATATTTTGTTTGCTAGTTTCTGAGATTGAATGAGACTGTAGTTTTGTTTGTTTTGGGTTTTACGTCACATCGACACAGTATAGGTCATATCGCGATGTTCCAGCTTTACTGGTGGAGGAAGACCTCAGGTGCCCTTCAGTGCATTATTTCAGGCACACACGGGCACCTGAGTAGAACCACCGACGTTCCGTAAGCTAGCTGGATAGCTTCCTCACATGAAAGAATCCAAAGTCCCTGTCGGGGAGATTGTAGTATTACAAAACTAAAATGAGAACCTAGTGTTAAGAGTATGGTCTGATTGCACCAATATGCTGGCTTACCTGATATTGCTAGTCACATAAGTTTAGATATCTTAAAACTCTATAATATGTACCTTATAAACTTAATTTCTAAAACCTAAGCTTGTACTCAAGCCATACATGGCTAAAACCAAACTGCACCAATGTATGCAACCTCTACAAATGTCAGATCTGAGCCTGATGACAAAGCTCAATACTGGTGGCTGACCAACTTCCAAATTTTCAAAATACATACCCCTAAAATCAATAATGAACAGTTTCAAAAATGGAAGTTAGACAAGCAGATTCTGGGAATTCTGTAGGTTAACAGGTAAGTGTTGAATGCTGGAATGATGAACAATTCTGATGACTACTCATGGACTGGTATCATCTAGAAACACCCGTGTCCAGTCCGAGTAACTGCTTCATTGTCTCGAACACCGAGAACGAAACTGCCGTCATCGGTACTACACGTAAATAGTTGATAGTAATTCCACGATATAAACCATTCTTTATCCCATGCTCATGATATATTGTCTTTAATATGGACCACAAGGACTTGCTGAAAACGATAGAAATGAGAAAATTTACTCTTAATGGTTCATGTCTTACAGTCTATTTTATGGTCAAAGGGAAGTAATTCAAATGAAAAACAAATTCATCCAAGTATTTAATTCATTGGATGAGATTTAACGCACTTTACATTAAATTCTAAATTGAAGAAATAAAGAAAAAAAATATTTCTAGATTTTATGACATATCAAACCATAGACAACTGAATGTGAACAATGAATAAAATAAATTTACAGGTTTTTTTTGTTTTTATAAAGTGTTATCTTTAAGCAGAACTGCTAGTGTTGACATCCAGGGTACAAAAAATTTAAGAGGGATTTACAACTAGGTCGTCAACACCTTTTATGTGTATAATGTGATACACATTATCAGGAAAGTCGGACAAACATTGTGCTACACATTATAGAATGTACACTATAAACTCTTGAAAAATGATAGCCTTCATGCTAAATTTTGATCTTGCAATTATCTCAGAGCATTTTCCTTTTGACCATAATATATGTCTACAATATAGATGTTAGAATTGATATTGAATTAAAAGGAACTTTGGGAAAAGTGAGCTTTTTAAATGTTTGTAGCAATATACCGTATCTTACAAAAAAATATCATGGATCCTAAAGTTTTGGTTGTTATTTATCTATTATGTATAGAGAAAGTTATCATCGAAGGTGAATTAATCTTTAGATATGGGTTATTGATAAAATAAAAAAAAATGAAATGTTACGATGTATATAAAAGAAAAATGAACATAATTATGAGTAAAGATATTCTAATGTGCCATTTAATAGTATTAATAAATCTTCTGTATCAAAAAAGTTCAAATCCAGAAATTGTTTATCATGGCCAACTTCTGAATCAGAACTTAAATTAATGTGAATCCAAGTATTATAGAAAATGAAACTTAAATTATTAATTAATCCTCTGAATAAAAAATATAGTAAAGTATTATCAACTCTCCAAATAGAAATGATAATGAGTTACTAAACTTTCTTAATAAACGATTTACCACACATAATTTTGAATAAATATAAGGATTGATTGAATCTCATCAAATTTAGATTAAAATCCAAGGTTAATTATTCTTCTGGATCTAAGAATTATAATTAAATTATAACATTGTTTTTAAAAATTTAAATCAAAGCATGATAATCTTCTGGGTCAAACATTTAAATCTAAGTGTTATTACTATTCCCTAATCAACAATTTAATTTTAATTCCAATTGAACTTTTTTCAAGCTTTCTTACAAATATCATCTGAATCAGAATTTTTAATAATGATACAAAAGGAAATAATTATAGAGGGAATAATTATAGGATTTAACTAAATACAAATTGAATGCTATGACTTTATCATATTATTAATAACTATTAATGATCAAAATCAAATGTTATCAAAGTTATAATTTGAGCCGCGTCATGACAAAACCAACATAGTGCGTTTGCGACCAGCATGGATCCAGACCAGCCTGCGCAACCGCGCAGTCTGATCAGGATCCATGCTGTTCGCTATCAGTTTCTCTACTTGTAGTAGAGTTGGTAAGCGAACAGCATGGATCCTGATTAGATTGTGCGGATGTGCAGGCTGGTCTATATCCATGCTGGTCACAAACCCATTATGTATGTTTTGTCATGACACGGCTCATATTCAATTAGCAATGCCCTATGATGGACATTTATCAACAAAAATACAATATTTATTGCTTGAAAAAAAATCCTGTACAAGATTCAATTTGGCAATTATTATTGGAGATTATTGTGAGTTTTAGTACTTTCTTTTATGGCAAGAGAGATTTCTTTAAAAAAAAATGTGTCATAGTGCCACGGATGCCCCCGCATGCAGCCAAAATTTCAGATGGTGCATTAATTATTTTTTTCATTTTAAGTTCAAAGCCCTTAAAACTTTTCAATGTTAACACAAACCATTTTCATACAATGTTCAAGGCACTGAAATTATTCAGTCTTAACCTTTTAAAAATAGCATATTGCATATTTGTAGCCAAAATAATGGCTAAAAGTATGAGTGCTGAAACTGAAAGTTCAAAATTTTTCCAACATTCAGGAAAGATAAGTTTGTCCAAAATCATTGAAGCACGACCAAATTCAAACTTAAACTGCTTATTCCTAAGATGTATCTATATTATTTTCAAAGTGAAAGGGACATAACTCTGCCAAAAAATCATCAAACCATGACCAAATTCCAACTTTGACGGAATGACGGAAGGACGGAAGGACGGAAGGACGGAAGGACGGAATGACGGAACAGGGTAACACTATATGCCCCGGCCATTACATGGCGGGGGCATAATAAAAATCAAAATGTATTTAGATTAAAGACAGTTTTAAATACCGGTAGATATATAAAATATTTTTACGTCACACATATTGATCTCTCAATATCAATGGGCATACGCCATCCAGAGCATTTATGTTTTAACTGTGTATCTGGAATTTACATTTCATACATTGACTGTGTATCTGGAACATCTATACATTTATACTGTAAAATTCATTTAAACTTTTATTTTTTCATTGGCTCCACCCTGAAAGTAACATTAATTCTATAGGACTGGTAACAGATGAGACAAAAAGTTTGTCCGACCAGCAACTGTTGCTATGGGCATTTCTTATCAATGAATCTATTTTTAGAAAAAATCTTTGTCTGAGAATCACTCCTATAGGACAGAATAGGTCAATAAATCTCATATATTTCTTTTGGAAAATTATGATACCTTAGAAAACCCCCTGGAAACAATCAATAAATAACCATACCCAATTTGTGCACAAAGTTAAACAATCTTCAAAGTTTCAAGGTGTAAAATTTAAAACTCACTCAGTGTACTTGTCAGGTTCACATAACATGGTAGATAACTGTATTTTTCTTCTGACGACATCTAAAGGGTATCTGATAAAAAAACAACAGAATAAACATATGAGTATTATAATAATAAAATCAGATCAATATTTGTTATGATTGAAGCATACAGCCTTTAAAATAACTCAGTTACACAAATATGATGAAACAACTTTTCCTCTCAAACATTCAGTTCAGTTTCAATTTAGAAAGATATTTCATCCAAAAACCAGGTGCCAAGGACGATCTTTGTTACTTTAACAGCAATGTTAATTCATTTTATTTGTAATTTTTTGCAACTTCTAACATATTTTTGGTTGAATCTCAAAAGGGTCAACCCACCTTACCAGCTTTCCTGAATAACTAACCAGTAATTACCAATATCTTAGCAAGTGACCAACTACTAAACCCATCAGCGAGGGGAGACACAAGACCATAACATCTGATGCCCAACACCAATTGTCACAGATAAATTATCCCTCACCAGAGGATTGAACCAGCTACTCCCTGGGTTATAAACCCAGTCCTGTAATTAATGCTACCTGGTACATATGTAGAATACTCACACAATAGACTGTGCTGTTGCTCCAGCCATGCTACCACACAACAGTTTTGCAGGCAAAATAAGCACCAGTCCACCTGTATTTTTCGGACATGGACTGCCAAAAATATCTGGGAACGTATCCAGGAGGAATGTTTTTGTAGTTTCGAAAGTGTAGAAAGAAATTCCTGAAATCATATCAAACTAGAACTATCACTAAATGTGATTAATACCCCCACAAGACTGCTTCGGAAATGAGGATGTTACTAGTAACAGAATACCTTGTAAAAGAATTGAAATATAGAGTTATGGTTGTGGGCAATTAAAGATAGTTGTGGTTCTTGTATATTGCATTTCCTTTCAATGTGGTTGGCCATTGATGAAGTCTAATTGAATTACTCTGTAATAAGTCCAGAAAGACAAAGAAAAGGAACAAAGGGCAATAACTCTTTAAATACTGAAGATGGAATTATAGTTCTTGTGCACTGCACTTCCTCTTTTTGTGCTTGACCATTGTATGAAGTTGTTTTGAATTTCAACCAGTACGCTTTAAGTTATGCTCCAGACAAGGAAAAGTATCAAAGGGCAGTAACTCTGTATTTTGTCAAAATGGAGTTATGGCTCTTATGCACTGCACTTCCTTTTAATGTCCTTGACAACTGTATGAAGTTGTATTGAATTCCAAACAGTAGTTTTCAAGTTATGCTCTGGACAAGGAAAAGTAACAAAGGGCAATAACTCTGTATTTTGTCAAGATGGAGTTATGGTTCTTGTGCACTGCACTTCCTCTCAATGTGCTTGACCATTGTATGAAGTTATATTGAATTCCAACCATTAGTCTTCAAGTTATGCTCCGGACAAAAAAAAGCAATGGAAAAGTAACAAAGGGCAATTACTCTGTAATTTGTCAAGATGGAGTTATGGTTCTTGTGCACTGCACTTCCTCTCAATGTGCTTGACCATTGTATGAAGTTATAATGAATTCCAACAATTAGTCTTCAAGTTATACTCCGGACAAAAGAAAGCAATGGAAAAATAACAAAGGGCAATAACTCTGTAATTACTTTAGACAGAGCTATGGTTCTTATGCACTGCACTTCCCTTTACTGTGTTTGACAATTGTATGAAGTTGTTTTGAATTCCAACCAGTAATTTTCAAGTTATGCCCCGGACAAGGAAAAGTAACAAAGGGCAATAACTCTGTAATTAGTCAAGATAGAGTTATGGTTCTTGTGCACTGCACTTCCTCTCAATGTGCTTGACCATTGTATGTAGTTATATTGAATTCCAACCATTAGTCTTCAAGTTATGGTCCGGAAAAAAGAAAGCAATGGAAAAGTAACAAAGGGCAATAACTCTGTAATTACTTTAGATAGAGTTATGGTTCTTGTGCACTGCACTTCCCCTTATTGTGTTTGACAATTGTATGAAGTTGTTTTGAATTCCAACCTGTAGTGTTCAAGTTATGCCCCGGACAAGGAAAAGTAACAAAGGGCAATAACTCTGTAATTAGTCAAGATAGAGTTATGGTTCTTGTGCACTGCACTTCCTCTCAATGTGCTTGACCATTGTATGTAGTTATATTGAATTCCAACCATTAGTTTTCAAGTTATGGTCCGGACAAAAGTAAGGAATGGAAAAATAACAAAGGGCAATAACTCTGTAATTACTTTAGATAGAGTTATGGTTCTTGTGCACTGCACTTCCCCTTATTGTGTTTGACAATTGTATGAAGTTGTTTTGAATTCCAACCAGTAGTTTTAAAGTTATGCCCCGGACAAGGAAAAGTAACAAAGGGCAATAACTCTGTAATTAGTCAAGATAGAGTTATGGTTCTTGTGCACTGCACTTCCCCTCAATGTGCTTGACCATTGTATGTAGTTATATTGAATTCCAACCATTAGTCTTCAAGTTATGGTCCGGACAAGGAAAATGCAACGGACGTCTGGACCGACCGACCGACCGCCCGACCAACCGACCACCGGGTGACTCCTATATACCCCCCCAAACTTCGTTTTTGGGGGTATAAATATAAGACTTTCAAATTTGATCTCATTAATTAAACCCTGCAAGCTATTCCTACTGTTATATTCCAACATTTGGTATCCAATTATAACTAGATGCTGCTATGAGAAGCTGCAACACCGATTGACAACTTGCTTGGTGTCACAACTGGTTATCACACAAGTGTGGATTGTTGAAAATGAAAGAGAATCCAACCACAATTGGATACAAACCCGAGACTATAAAATTAGGAGTCCAATGCTTTGAACCTACACCACTGTCCCTCCCCCTATGTCTGTAGTATAGAACCAAGCAAATTTGCACTGCACTTAAGGATAAATAAACTCATTAGTCCAGATAGTCCCTGATCTTTCTCACATTTCAAAACATAAACTAATTTGCTTACTTTAAAAACACATAACACTTTATTGCAATTTTAGCAATACAATAGCATTAGATAATTTACTTCCAATAGAAACATAATTTCAAATATAATTTTCTTACATTTGTTGCTAGCCGAGTTTTATATTATAACAAGATTGTTAAGGTCATACAATATTCTTTCAGGCTCCTCACTTGGTAAAGGAAGACCTAAAGTGGCCATTTGTGCATTATAATTCAGTGATAAAACATAAAAGGACATCTCGGAAGAACTGTAAACCTTCTATATACTAGTGGCTAAATTATTGTTTATACATTAAACATGAAGTTACATGCTTACCTCCGTAGGGAACCATCCCAAGAAGAGTGGGTACGATACCTCGAAACAATGCCCACTTGCCCTCTTGTTGTGATATTGTTTTAACTGTATCAAGAACACCGAAGTATATCCGCTCATCTTTAAGCTGGAAGGCTATCCTTGCTCGCATCACATCAAGAGGGTATGTTGCTAAAACAGCAGTCATGCCTAAAAAGTAAATAAATAACATGAATATCAGCATCACATCAGGGAATCAAATAAAAATCAGGATTTACCGATAACATCAAAGGGATAAATATCAGCATCTTACCAAGGGGATAAAAATTATAAATATCAGCATACATGCTTAAGGGACAAACAACAAAATCAGCATACACCAATGAAATAACATAAATATCAGCATCACCCCTAGAAATACACTACAAATACCAAGTCATTAACAAGCCAGATGGTAAACAAATAACTGCATTATAACAAGGAAATACTTCACTAAAGCATTCTTATTTAAATAGTAAAAAAGTAACATAAATATCAGCCTGACATAAACAAGTGATGTTGTTTTGTCAATAATGACATAAGGATGTCATTATTACTGTTAGCACTAAATAAGAGCTAAATATTTAAGAATAAACTTCAACACTTCTTTTTTAACAGTATTTTCAATATTTTACTTATGTTTACTTTAAACAATCCTTAAAATGTTAATTTCATGTCAAATGAAACTGCTTTTGTCAAATGAGCATGAGCATAAACCAAGCTGATGGACAAAGGGAGGTAATCATTTTTTGACAAGACTATCAGTAAGACAGCATGTTTGACTACTCAAGTGCTTGATAGTAAAACAAGAGACTGAATAATGAAGAATTTCAAAAAGGGCCATAATTCTGTCAAAAATCCATGATAGAGTTATGGGCCTTGAACAGGGTTGTCCTTTTATGCTCTCAGATAAGTGTGTGAAGTTTCAACCAAAGTTTGATATTTCATGTACTAACTACGAGAGATTTTTTACTCTTTTTTTTTTTTTACAAAACCTGTGCCTTATAAATTTTAGCATAGCAACAATAAAAATTGTTTGAATACATAAGTCTATGAAACACATCTTTAAGTAGGGTTTTTTTTTAAATAAAAAGTTTATAAGTTCAAATGTTATGCTGGTTAGTGGAAATCTTCATATTTTTTGCAGAATTTTCAAGACAGGAATTTTTTAGATAATTGAGGATAGGACAAATCGATCAAAAACCAACACAATTTTAAATACCAGTGTTCAATAATATAAGGTAATAAAGGGCATTTTCATCTATTTTATCAAGTGGGAAAAGGTCTAAATTCAGATTCTATCTTACATAAAATAATCACTAGAATTGATAGCTACATACCTGCCAGAGATCCTGAGCAAAGATTGACCAAATGATGATGATCATGATGAGTAATTCTTTGTAAATACTGAAATAAAAAATATTCTCAACATTCAGGAAAAGAACAGCAAATCTTAAAGGCACATTATGCCTCAGAAATGAATACATTTTTACTCTTTTAGAAAGTGGAAACATGGGTTTTATAATGTTAAAATACTGAATTTAGAGAATGTTCAATGCTTGTTATCTTACCAAAGTAGCGCTAAAATTGAAATATTTGTCACAAAAGTTGTAAAATGTAAACAAAGTATTATTTTGACTTCCATACAAAATACTCAATAACTATAAGTGTACCAATTGCCAAAAGCAACAGAGGAAAAAAGAAATGTTTCAGGCAATTGGACAAGAGTAACTTTATGGAAACTAAAAAAGTACATCAAAAATAAAAAGCTTTTGAGAAATTTAAGCATTTTTGAGGCATAATGGGTCTTTAAATTAAATATACTATTATATATACTATTTTGAATCTTTAAACATCAAGTTTTCAGTGACAAGATTCATAAATTCTTGGTTTTATTGTTAATTAATATTTAAATTTGTCAGATATATATCTTGCTATCATGTAAAATAAGGAAATAAGAATATTATGTAACTACAGTATGACCTTACATTACAATTGAACCATGTATCACCTCTCTTTTTAATATTTTCAATAGATAAAGGGAGGTAATACACAGTAATACATAGTGAATGGCCATAAAAAGTAGGCCGGGACGACAAGGAAAGTGTGCTAGGGTGTGTGAGCCAAAAGCAAAGAGAATGCAGGCCTTTTTCTGGCATAACAGCCCTTTTCAAGGCCATATCCTTCTTTTCATCTTGTCTCATATAACTGGGCATTTAGGTTCTCATTTGGTTAATACCCTGTGGAAATTGCATGGAGCTGAATTATCACCACATTGTGTTTCAAAATTAACCCTTTAAGGGCATGACTGGTGACATGTCCCGAGCCAGTACACAACAGCGAAAGCTGCGTTTTGTGCCCTACATGAGTGGAGAGACCCTAATTAAGCATAGACTTCATCATGACAAGTGAGATATAATCTCCACTTTAAGTGAGATACAAGCCATACTCAAGAATACAAAATATTTTTGTTACAAATTTAAGCTATTAATGGATAGATAACAAACACTGTTACAATTTTTTTAGCTTGTTCATGGAAAATAAGTTATAGTTTCATGATATAATTTATATGTAAATTAATCGACAAACCAAGTTACCTGGTTTTATGACTTACCCCTCTATATTGTTCATATGACATAAACTGTATGGCAGCATAGGGAAACACTCGCACCATCTGTACATAGTTGCCTTTATACAGACCCTGGAACCCTTCCTTGTTATATACACCAGTGAGAGACAAATAAACTCCTGAAATGTTCAAATACACAAGTCAATCAAACATTTAATTCTATAATAAACTCCTGAAATATCAAACAAAATGTACTAATGTCTATCAAATATCCGTTTAGTTTCCTTGTTTTTATTGTGTTTCAGGCCATTTTAAAAGTATTTTAGTCATTTTGGCTTGTTATAGAAATTCTAACACCTGTGTATACACTTCAAATAAAGAAAGTCTACAAGTTTTATTACATGATACAAGAGTGAACGGAAGAAATATTGAACACTCAACTTGTATTGTTTTTTAACTAAAGTAAACAAAAAGTCACTATGTCAAAGGATTTTGAAAATTTGAGATATTGCATTATGCTCATACCAGACATATGTAAATTTTAAAATACATGACATTGGTTCAATCTTACGACACATGTCAAATATCCCTACAGTTCCTGCCTTTCATGCCTTCTTAAATTCCACCTAGATTAGCAACTAAGTAACTCACCTTTACGGTCAACATTCTTAATATCCTTTTTTTTACTTTTATTCTATCTAAATCAAAAATTTAAAGTAAAACAATTAATTTGTGATAATAAAACCTGTATTTTTGTAGAACTTGTTGTGGCCCTGCATTAGAATTTTCACTCTGTCCAGGGGAGCTACAACAGTTTTCGCACAGCATCCTGCTATTCCTGAAAAAAAAAATTAGAAAAACATCATCATTTGACTCCAAGTATAATGGCAAAGACAGTGGCCAAATGTCTCCTGCAACATTTTCAATTTTGCCGTGTAGGGCTATCTTTAGGGATTCTTGCTTTCTCAATTTTATTAATATGTGATATAATGTGATTTTTAATTACTTATTCAATTCCCGTCACATTTAGTAATTACAACTATGATGTGCAAATTTCCTCTATTGTTATATATTTATGAAATCTCTTCTCTTATGAAAACATCTAAATTTAGCCTGAAAATTTCTATGTAAATAAACATATGAACTTCATAAAGTGTAAAACAATAAAACTCTAAATTAAACTATGTTACATTATCTTTCCTACTTAATCATTGGCCTTATTTTCATTTGCACAAATTCATACTTCATACTGTCAATCTTCTCTATTATTGTTGAGAAAATAAATTTTTTTCACACCGTTACCAATCAACACACCAAACACCTGTGACTGTGATAAGGTACATGTAATGTAACAATTCACCACAGAGTTTTAAAAAGCATTTACCATGTGTGTTAAAATACAAATTTTTCACCACTGTTTTCAAACTTTTATTAATGAAATTCTTTAATTTTTTTCCATTTAATATTTCATTTGTTAATTATGAGTTAAATAGCAAGTGGAAAATTATAATAAAAACGGCTTTAATTTTATTTCAACATATTACTTTCTTGTAAATATACTCCTATGATTATGTTACTATTTGATAAATTAGAAAAATGATGGTATTCTAAGCTGGAGGCTACAAACAAACACACTCATTGTCAAATTAATTTTTAAAGAGCTTACTGGGCAGGAACCAGTTTCCGGACATATATTAAGCTGCTATTCATATCTGTTTTAACTGATAATTATTCTAATATAACAAAAAAATTCTTCACACAAATTAGCTTTCTTATATAATTAAGCTGATTTACTGAAAAATGTTTATGATTAGAAAAGTAACGATCACGTGATGGGTCTCGGAATGACTGAAAAGTGAAACGGATATTTTTGTGTGTAAGGTAGCAACGAAGTGCAAAAGTGGAGTAAACCTAGCTAAACACCGTTTTCCGATTCGTTACAGATTTAGCTCAGGGGAATTACACCCAATGAACTTCAAATGAAGTACATTGTGCATTAATTGCTACCCCAAATTATATCCCGAAATAAACAAAATATTGCGCATGCGCAGAACAAATAACATGTCCCAAAGGGATATAAGGCTGTTTTTAAAACACAGGTAAGATATCCTCATGAAATTTTAATGATGTATCAACTTGGAAGGAAGTTTATTTTCTCAAACAATCAAACCAAGCATCTTCATGACATATAATACGGATCATCATCGATAAAGCCAAAATTAAGCCGTTATAATACTTGTCTGGAAACTGGTATTGTCTGGAAACTGGTTCCTGCCCAGTATATATAAATTTCCTTTCAATTGAGTTAATTTTACCAAGACCAGTCACACTTAGACAATTATTGTTATAATCCTTCTGTGTGGCGGCAGAGACTTACATTGGGATAGGAAGCTCTAAAAATAGAAAATTTCCCAATACAGACCCATAATCCCTTGCACAAGATTCATTGGTCAATACAGCTGACTCCTGTCTTGTTTTACATAACCAAATGTGTTTATATTTTCATCTACTAACTTGGGTATAAATAAAACTCCAGTGCTCTGGATTACTAGGCAGACATTATATAATATTGCTAAAATGACAACCCGACAGCAAGTGCCATATACCACACTAAGTCATGTGTTAGAATAGGCAACCAACATAAAAACTACATGTTACAATTTCCAAATAAAAAAAAAAATTAATACCTCCAGCAAGTAAGGTCTTGCAAATAACAGATGGCTTCTTCTTCACACCAGTGACTGGAACTGCTACCATTTCACATAGGATGTTAACATGTTTCGGCTTATAAAATTTGTAGTACACAAAAAGCTAACATCTGATGTCCAAAAGTTAACAATTGATGGCTGAGCTAATGATGCTGGAGGAAAAACCACTGTTACTGTGTTGTGTATATTACGTATATGGTTGCCACTGGTTTGCTGCATGAATGGTGGTATATATTTAAATGGCTAACAATTTATGTTAAACATGTTCAATAAATGCAGATATAATTCATGTAATTTTAGTCACACAACTCACTTGTGTCGTGAGTCAAGTGATCATACTAAATTAGGGACTGGGTAGTTTCATGGAGAAATGTTAGCAAGGTTCCGATATCTTTCAAAGTTTAACTCAAATTTTTGATAACAATAAACATGGGATATAACAATTCAAATGATATCAGGATGTCAGAAACTTTGATTTGTAGCATAGCACCAACTTTCCAAAGTCTGTATCATCCAGACGTTTCTGAAAATGCGAACATCTGAATGATACAGATCTCTAAGACAATTCGTACTTAATTTGTTTCGCTTTCCACCATTTTCGTCCTAATAATAATAAGGTTGAATACCACAAATAGTCCCTGCGATCGAGCTAAATATATCATAAACATAAAATATGAAAATCTTTCATAGACCAAGTGAATCATTTAAAGTGAAAATTAAATCTGTGCATATGATAATAAGAAAATATCCCAAAAATTAAATTGAAAGTCGATTTTTGTTCGATCTATAGCCAATGGAATTTCATTTTGGGTGATTTTGTACAATAAAAATAATGATTCTGGAAAAACGGAGAGAGGAATAACACGGGGGAGGAAGTGTTACACGAAGGATGGAGTTCTTATGATAACTTGTTCAGGAGTTCTTGTGATAACTGTCACGGAGTTCGTCGGAAAACATCTGTATATACTACAAAAACACTCGTTAAAATGGTTATTTTCATCGTTCAAAAATGAGTTTTAGGTGCTAAATTAAACTTTAATGATTAAGCTTGTCTTACATCTTGTATTATGTGTCAAAGCCTAATTCACAGGCCATTTTTAATCGCCTCTTGCTTCAAATCTGGTAGTTTTCAGTAAAATTTCCAAATTATTTGCCAATTCACAAGTTTTGACCTGTTTATTTCTGGTCTTCATCCTTGCCATACATAATTACCTAATTATAATGCAAAATTGCAAACATAAAGCACCGGCTAACAGATTTATAGCCGATTTTTCAAATGTCCCGGAGTTCTTGTGATAACTCTGAAGATGTCACAGAGTTCTTATGATAACTTTTGTTATTGTCAGTGTGTTTCTTGCGCTAAAACATAGCACGTTTTTGTGTTTATCATTATTCAATAAGATTGTAAATCATTATGAAATGCAGTACGATCATCCTTTGCACAAAAATGTGGATAAAAAGTTGGTTTTAAGTGTCTGCAAAGGATAAATAGCTACAGTAAAAATTGAACCAGCGGTCACTGGTATTCAGCAGTATAATGGCTTAAACCACAAAACAAAAAATGTCTCAAAACGTACACGTTGTTTTTAGTTTCACATGTTATAAGCAACCACCTTTCTTAAGCAGACAATATATAGGCATGCTTCCCTTATCTAAGGGCTAAGTAATTTGTATCATTTTATACCATAATAGATAAGTATATAACCAGGATAATTTCCACACCTATGTCTTAAAAAAGTACGATACATGATAAACTACCGATCTCTCGAACAAATTTGAACTGTCCCTCCAGGTTCAAGCAAACTAAGTTTGACTATATATTTTTGTTATCAATTACAGTAAAAGTAGCAGAGTTTCCTCCACTAAGATTACATAGGGGAAATACTCATCAAACATCGACAGAGAAATAGGTATGAAAATACCATATTTGAGTATATCAAAGCGCATTTTATCACGTACATAAATGCCCTACTGGTTTCATAGCAGTTCCCGGCACCAAATCGCACTTTAAGTGAAAGTAAAAATCTGTCTACCAAAGAATGCAAACTTTGACAGAACAAAGTTAGGTACCTGTCCAGCATTATCATGGGTTAATGTTGCTCTTTTATTTTACATTTTGATGGAATAAAGGCCTGAGATGTAACAACTTTACTCACATTTATTCAAAATTTCATAGCAGTTTTTCGAACCTTTTTTATTTTGAATATGATTCAGTACCAATTAATAAGCAATGTTAAGCTGGGTTTTCAAATACACATGTAGATAACTTCCCAAACTTTTCCGTGTCGTCTGCAAATATATTGTTTAAAAGTAGTGATTTACCTAGAATGGGATTTCAGTTATTGTGCATGGGCATTCAAACTAGAATTCTCCAGGTGTGCTTGTAAGTGTCGCAAGTTCTCTAATGTAACTTAAAACAAGAGACAAAACTTTGAAACATATTAATCGCTGTACTATTATAACTGCTGTTTTACATAGAAAACAAATGTTTCATTGATTGATGCAGTAACATAGATGCTTAACTGAGAAAAAATAGTCTGTATGCCTGGATGAAAATGATAAATAGCCAGAATACTGCTAGGAGCTGGAAACTGCTAGGAAACCAGTATATAAATCCTTTTTCAGTCTACAAAATCTGCGTCAAACAAAAAAAAATACTATGAAAAAGAAACGGGGGTAAGAAATAATATCTCTTGAACTAAAATTCACTCAAAACCAACATTATATATCCTATTTTTTGCGCAAAGGATGAGCGTACTACATTTCATAATGATTTATAATCTTATTGAATAATAAAAAATGCTAAAACGTGCCGTGATTTAGCGCAAGAAACACATTGGCAATAACAAAAGTTATCATTAGAACTCTGTGACATCTTCAGAGTTATCACAAGAACTCCGGAACATTTGAAAAATCGGGTATATATCTGTGAGCCGGTGCTTTATGTTTGCAATTTTGCATTATAATTAGGTAATTATGTATGGCAAGGATAAAGACAAGAAATAAACAGGTCAAAACTTGTGAATTGGCAAATAATTTGGAAATTTTACTGAAAACTACCAGATTTGAAGCAATAGGCGATTAAAAATGGCATGTGAATTAGTTTTTGACACATAATACAAGATGTAAGACAAACTTAATCATTAAAGTTTAATTTAGCATCTAAAACTCATTTTTGAAAGATGAAAATAACCATTTTTAACAAGTGTTTTTGTAGTATATACAAATGTTGTCTGACGAACTCCGTGACAGTTATCACAAGAACTCCTGAACAAGTTATCATAAGAACTCCATCCTTCGTGTAACACTTCCTCCCCCGTGAATAATCTTGAAACTTGTTAAACTACGTCAAACAGTATACATATCTCGCAATATATCTAGTCCTGTCATGTCAAAAAAACTCAGTGAAGTCTCTTTTACAAGTCACGATAAGAAGAAAGAAAGCTTTATATGTGTGATACCAAAAATATTCCCATGTTATCTGTTTAGCATTTTCGTTTACTTGAAATCACATTTAACCTTAAACCAAATGTAACGAGACAAGCAACTACCGATTAGATAAAATATCTCAGTTTTGTTTTGTGGCCATTTGACAATTGATAAAAGAGGTGCTTAAACGACGTTTTCCTAAAAAAATACACAAATAAATTCCAATAACATCAAGTGAAGACACTTAAGATACGCAAAGACTATTAATATCTTGTACCAGTTGTCTTATATTCTCTTATTTACACCATTTAAACAAGAGACAAAAATATACCCCATTCACAACGACTAATAAGACAAAAAGGACGGAATGTGCGCTGAAATGGATGAAACAATAATTTCCAGTTGCCATTTTATATCATTTTCGTGAGGAAAATACATAGTTATTTGAACAACGTTCCCGAAAAAGTGTGAGTACGAGTATAAGTATAAGTATCTTCCTGGTGGTGTCCCGGTTTTAAAAGGTAATGCCCTCTTTACCTGATGGTTTACCTGTTGCTGTCAAGAGGGTTGTTTGATATGTAATGAGTATTGTACCTAAGTTCAATAACGCTTTGCACAATTTCGTGAATGTTGATACGCCTGCATAGCTATATTGACTCATTAATTGCATTTACAACGATACATACACGAGCCTTCAGCTAAACACAACTTTAAATTAATCGCAATTTCAATAAAGCCAATCGTTGTCCTCTGTTGTATAAATTGTTGAGAAAAGGGTTGAGAATACTGAAGAAGTCAAAGGTTATAAAAGTTTGCACAACACTCGCTCGGTCATGCCGTAAAGTACATGTATCTTATGATACAGTTCGCAGGCGAAGAAAGAAATTTCTGACTGGCACAGAGGCCGTCAAAGATGCAGCAAAATCTGGCCGACCTGTGACTGTAACAGGCACGACAAATGTCTCAAATGTCAGGGAATAGCAGGTACCAGATTCGTGATAGTGCCAATGCTGCTAGCATACCGCTATCACAAGTGTATTACATTTGAAGCGTATTTCTAAAGTACGAACTATTTTTGCCAGATTGTTTCCCCACATATTGACAAATGACCAAAAAGCTGTACGAGTACAAACACTTTTCAAATGCACAAAATGTTTCCAAAGTTTAATCAAAGACAAGTTGCAAACATTGTTTCTGATGACGAAACATGGTATCACTTCTTCGAACCAGTCAGAAAAATTGTAAACAAAACTTGCTTACCAAATACGGTTGAAGGGCCAAAAATGCCATGAGCTGAAAGAAGGTCCTTTCTGTTTATTCTTCTTTTGTGATGGTATGTGGTACAAATTTCGGTGCCAAAGGGCAAACGTGTTACAAGTCGGTATTACCGGGATGTTATACTAAATATGCTCAAGGAATATTACCAGAAACGACGCCCCGTGTCAGGATTTATGTAGATTAATCTACTTCATGATAATGCCCCATCACATACATTTGAACTTGTGAAGTCGGAGAAAAATACCGTCTTCTCCCATCACCTCACTCTCCAGATCTAGCCCAATGCGACTTTTTACATGTGTATTTTTCCAAAAACTAAAAAATGTTCTGATCCGGTCGTCGATACAAGACCCGACAGACTCTTAGAACAGCCATCAGTCAGTGTCTCAGAGGTCTACCTAAATCAGCGTACCGTGACACATTCCATAAAAGGATTTGGAGGGTAATGTTTTCGAAAACCTCTCGTACATATAAATCTTGGAATGTTATATTTTACGTGGTGGTGTTCCGTTTAACTGGCAATGCACTGCTTTAACTGATGGTGTCCAAGTTTTACCTTGTTATGTATATACCCGGAAAGACAGAGGTGTGAGGGATGGTTACAGTCAGTCTTCCAGTATGCTGTGAGTATGCTCTGGACGGATCCGACAAGCTGACAGGAGAGACGGACAAACTGACGGACGGATAGACGGAGAGCATAGCTATAATCCCCTCCCCGCTACGCGACTGGGGGTACAAATGCATGGAGTAATGTACGAAACAAACAATAAATTCATAAACAAAGTTATCGTTAGTTGTTCAACACTGAAGTAAATAATCATGGAGCTGAATATAAGCATGTATATCTATAAAAATAACACAATATTAGAAATCTTCGACCAATCGGAAACTATTTTTTCGTTACGAAAATTAATGCGCCTGTCATTTGACAATATTTACGCAGTGATCTCCCCTGAATTTTTCGGCGTTAATGTACATATGAAGGGAAGTAACCGCTTCGAGGAGTTTGGACTACTTTCGGCATTTGCAAATAAGAACACCAGGCTCTGAAATTTCGCTACCATTATTTGATTGGTCTGACGACCCAAACAAATAAAAACAATATTGGTAACAACCTAAAATACTCCCGGCTGAGCTATGATATCAGACTGGCGAAGTATTCAACAAGCTGTGAACAGAACATGCTACTCAGATTAACAATTTATTGATAAACAATTGTGAATTGTAATAATAAAATTAACACATGTCTTCAACGCTTTTTTAAAAGGTTACTTTATCTTTTGTGCTGCACATCGCATCGAATTTTGTACTAGTTATCACCTATATTGTCTGAAGAGACTTTAGATAGATTAGAAAATAGTTTCTCTCTCTTTTAAGCTGTGTTAGTGTTATGTTAATTTAACGTTGTTAAGTAACAACTGTATATCTTAACCTTCATTTACTCACGCTGCAGTCATGTAGAACGAAAAAAAAAACACACGCAAACAAACAGAACTTATACCTGTATCACATCCTGTTATCAAAACACCTCGATCTTCACAAAATGTATTTTATATTTCTTCCTTTTTGTATAATTTAAGCTATATATGCCAAAACTCATGAAACTTACATGGCTGATATATAATAAATATATACTTCCAAAATAATCGACTAAACTAAATAAATGTTAATGAATATAAAAATAAGGAAAATCATATAAAAAAAATACATGATAGATTTAAAGTACCGCAGTAGCAATTACACAATTACGAGTCTACTACTTTTCAGTTTTCTCATTGTCGTGAACAAATAAAGGCTCACAGACTGACTCCATAGTTTGTAAACGTCATTTGAAAGACGCGGCAGTTACACAAGATTACTTGTTTTCTATCACGTGACTGTATATTTTCCAGAAATTCTACGATTCGGAAAAAAATGCATTTGCTAAGGATACTGTCTAAAATATTTGATTTGAACAGTTAACGAAAAAATCAAGTGTTACCAGTGTTAAGTTTTCATTTTGGATCAATATAAATTAACAAATTAATTCAAAATTCACCCTTACAACATTGAATTGTTACATGAAAATATGCATTTTAAACTTTAAGAAAGATTAACGTATCGGAATACTGATTTTCTAGATTTTTAATTTATCTTGGCATGATTGTGGATTTTATAGAGGACATATTTCACATTATATTCATTTATGTTAATTTGTGTTTTATTGAGTCATTTATTACCTAGAACGATTGTCCCCAAGAAATGTTCTACTAGTTTTCAAAGACAAATATTTGAATTGATTTGAATTTTTTTAATATAATTACTATTTATGTTTACTCATGAATGAGGGTGTGATGCATCTTAAATGTAATTTATAGTTGTTCAAAGATGAGTAAAGGTGTTTGCCTATTTAAGAATGTTCAGTTTGTAATCAGAGCCATATGTTTTATAGAAGAGTACAGCAGTTACTTTCTTATTTAAGATCTACTTTTGTACAAAACAATTTTGAAAACCGATCAATCATATATCGTTTAAAAATATACTTTATGTAACTGTATAACGGAAAG